>NW_007579233.1:113863-152250 GCF_000690725.1 Stegastes partitus
AAAACGCTGAATGAAAAGTGTTGTTGACTCTGCACAACTGGGTGTGTCGAGCATCTTGACATATGTGATAACACGGCTTGGCTTAGTTGGTTCGACAGCATTTTATCAGCTCGAGCTAAAAGTCATCAAAGGTCACTGATATGCAAAAGAAGTCGTGCAAGCAAGCCAGCACGACTGATTTATCTGCCTCTTTAAATATCAGAAAACACAACGATATCATCTGTACTACAGAGATCATGCTCATATACAAACACCACACGTGCTGCTGTGAAACATCCATGAGCCGATCGCGATTAGAGCACAGCCAGCATTTACAGACATGCTCTTCCTTCTTAACTGAGCAAAAAGTGCCTCGTGTGTAGCTTTGAAAAGTGTAGTCTCTCTTCTGGAAAGCACATCCTGCTTGACTTTTACACAACTAAAAACAGCCATTTCTACTATTTAAATATCTAAACGTTCTACCTGTGAAAGAACGGGTAAAACTGTGTAAATGTTCAGAGGCGAAGTGTCAGTCTCACACAAAAGGTATCAGTGTGTCTAACTTGATACTTTTCCCAAATTCAGAAGTTCTTTCTCACTCTGCCAGATACACCATCCCTGCCAGCTGAAATAACAGTGCATGTGTATATGTATGTGTGTGTGTGTGTATGTGTGTGCTAGAATATGAACGTGCACATCACACACCCCGCCTGAGCCTCAGCCCTTTGAGTCATTTGTACTGTCTTAGTGAAAACTTTATTGGGTTTCACAGTGAAATGTGCAGAGACTGAACGCGATGCATGCTGCATGAATAGTGCATGTGTGTGTCCTTGCGTTTCTGTGTGCATCATTGGATACAGTTACATGTCCTCAGTGGTACACAGGTAAAGACATCTTTCATAATGTACACTGCAAATAGAAAAGGGTGAGCGTTTTTAATTAAAACATTATTCTTAGGTGCATTTCTATGGTGGTGGGTGGTGGGAACATTTACTTTAGTTGGAGACCTTCTCCATTATCCACTAATGAGAAAAGCTGATCAGGTTTACTGAGTCACACCCATCCGGCTGACAGGGCCAGCGCTTTCTAACGTTATTAGTTCATTACATTATGAGCCTTCACTGTATTTTCTTTAGTCTTTGCAGCAGTTTGAGCAAATTTGAATGTAACTGCATACCAATAAAAATTAAAGAGACATAAAGAGCTGAAGATGTACAGAGTAGTCTATTAAACTCTGCACAACCGACGTGCAGTTTGCACAAAAATTTGTGATGTTTGATGTCTTAAAGCAGAGTTCCATCGATTTTTCACATCAAAGCCTGTTTACGGGTCTTGGGGAGCACTACTGCCTTACGTGCAAACGTTGTATAAAGCCTTGTCTCCAGACAGAGCTGTGTGAAGTCTGATAAAGTGCCTCAAGTAATGTTGCTTGAGTCGGTGTCTGTTGTGGCTGAAGACTACAAGTTTGAAAAAGGATGTGTGGAATAAAAAATCTGTGGTTCAACTGCAGTGATTGTTGCTGATTTGCTCATTTGAGATCCGACCTGGTGACACTGAGCTGAGCAGAAAGAAGTTTCCAGTTTTCCTGTTTTCAGCAGATCACTTTTTCATACGGAAATCTAAATAGATTATATAATGTCGTAAAATTCTATGTATGATGGTTTTAAAATTGCAACTGTTTTTGTAAAGTCAGTACATTAAAGAAGACAAATCTCTGTCAAACCCACTAACTGCAGTCCTCCATTCTGATTTGAACTGGAGAATAAAAATTAATCCTCGTATACAGAATATAAATTGGAGGATTCTGTAATTACATTCAGTATGGCTTTGCATCTTTTAAAACTAATTGATTTTTACCTCATAAATGTATTCCATCATGTTGCTGATTAAACTTATGGAGGAGTATACCCTACATGTTACTCTTTTTACCTGCCTTCTTCTCCTCTGGAGCCTCACATCGGAGCCATATATCAACACATATGGACCATCATGTTCCTCTGTGACACTTTGATCTAATCTGTATTATAAACCGGAAGGTGGTGATATTATGGCAGTTTTGTTTTTTTTAAACAGTGACTGATCTGAACAAAAGCACAATGTGAAGCAAATGTGCTTCTTGCCAGTTGCAGGTGTCCTGGGACTCATTGACCTCAGGTGTTGAACGTCACTCCCGGGGGGTCGGTGAGCATTAGCGGTTTCCTCGTGCAGCAGCAGATGGTAAAGCACAGACAATGAGTGGATGAGAGAGACAAGCCAGGTAAAGTAGAGGGAGGGGCTGAAATAGGTTAATCTCCCGCTGCTTGTCTGTTGGAAGAGCGACTTGAAACCCACTGACATGTGCTTCAAAGCATGTGGGGGAAGGAGTGTTGGATTTATCATGTAGTATGTATCACTGAACAGAATACTTTCATTAAAGTCCAAGGATGATAGGGGACTAGGAGGTGATCTGAAGACAGTTTTTCAAAAGCTCAGCGTCTGACGTGAAGATTCAGCTCCACCTGTCCACCGTTAAAGTCCAGTGACCCCTCCCCCTCATGTTCCTTACTTTCATTCAGGCAGTAGCTTAGCAATTTAGCTAAATAGGCTTACTTGTTGGACTCATCTGCTTTAGCAACCTCCACCACCCTCACCTGTGGGCTTTCTCAATTATGCAAACACTTAAGTTGCTTAGATTTGCTGTCTTTCAGCCTGGTCATGCTTGCTGGGCTGTGATTATGGCTGGGTGCATTATCAGTTTTAGTGGATCTAGTTGCTCCTGGGCCTCAACCAACAAGATGACAAGGGAAAGTTGGACAGACTGTCAAAAATCACGAAAACTAACACCATGAATGCCTCAGTAAGAGTAAGGATAAGTATTTTTCCACAAGGGTTGTTAGCAAACTGACCCACATTGGGAGCTTCACTCAGTGATTTGGTATTTCTTTCTTCTCTTGTGATTAACTTGCCAATTATTATTTTAATTTAATTGAATTATTTATGCATTACTTAATATGGCTGCATTTACTGTAGGGTTATGCGACCAACTGAGACCATTACACAGACAAATCGATGATTGCATTCATTACATTCACCAAGTGTCAAGGGTATTTATCTTGTACAACAACCTACTTAGCGATGGTACATAATGTAATAATGAACACTCTGGTAATCATGATTCAAGGACATGTGGGTAAACTTTTTAATAAATATCGCTGCCTACCTAACTTTTGTCAGTTCTCACTATGCTTTGTTGCATAAGTGTTTTCTTCTTCGCTGAGTTTATGTAAACATCATCAATGCATTCTGTTTTTGATTTTGTTTTGAACAATCTGTGATCCCTGAAAAAGAGTCTCAGTCGACTTTTAAATAACTAATTCAGTGTCCTGGAAAAGCTGTGTCACTACAATACCTGCAGTGTTCCCATTACTGTTTCATGGCCATTACTGAGTGTGAACAATCCACACTGTATTCAACAGCATAGTTTGCAGTGAAAGACTGACAGGTAAACAATTCTGTCTTTGAATTTAGCCTAGCAAAGAAAAAAAAATCCATCAAACTACAATACAGCTAATATATGAACAGTGTCACTAAAAGGACATATCCCGACTTAAACTGAACTTGTCTCGTCTTGTTTGTCATATTTCCTTGTGTGTTGGTGTATCATTAGAGGCACACCGGCACGCTTGTTATGGTCGGTACATTTACATACTATTTGCTAAGAAATGTTGATCAACCTGTTACGTCTTGGCCTAGTTGGCTGCCACTGAAGTCGGTTTAAAACAGAGCCTTGAAAATTGTGTGAAACATTTCTTCCTGTGTTTTTGTTTACGTGCACCAGAATCAGGTTACTGCATGGTGAAGGTTTAGCACTGGGAGGTTTGTACAAAAGAAACATTTCTAAACACCTTCACACAAAGACCCCTGAATCTTAGACACAGCTCCTCTGCTACATGAAGGCCACAGCAACACGAGGACACACATGAGATGCTCCATGATGTCTGAGTTTAAACTGCAGGCTGAGGAAAATCAACAACCTTAATGAGGGCATCATATTTACAAAGTGAGGTACGGTTTCAGTCTTTTATTTTTTATTGACTGTTATTCTGCACTATTTATTTGTTTTTGGTCATTTGAGGGAGTGGTAGAAGGTGGCAAACACTTTAACAAACTGTCAGCCACTTGAACAAGCAACACTTGTATAGCTGTCTAGTGCTGTGCTGTGAATTCAGGGATATTTCCATGTAAATGATCTCTTAGAGGGAAAAGTTAGACGCGACAGAAAGTCTTGGTCTCACACACTCAGTCACGTCTATATTGGCTGTCTTGGTCAGCTGTGTTGCTCTACACTGTCAATCACAGACGCAAAGAGAGTCTCCTTCCTGAAGGGGGCTTGAACAGCTGTAGCAGCCCATTTAGACCTGAGCTAGTCACACTCAGGTATAAGCTTTCCATGGCCATGCCGGTAAACAACAACAACCTCCAGGTGAGACACCTTCACATTGAAAATTTCTGACTCAATTCAGATTTTTGTTTTGTTTTTCCCCCAAAATTAGCCAGTTTAATTGGACTGCTTGCCTCCTGCATGCAAACGTTCCACCAAAACAAGTCCCCCATCACTATTCTGAGGGAACCTCAAAGCAGCATCCTTTGCTCTGATTATGACTGGTTTAAAGAAAAAAACTAACAAGTCAGGATATTTTTTTCCGTGTAGCAGCATATAATGATAATGACATGCAACCAGACTATTCTGTAATGCAGGAGGGCCTGACTATTTGAGACTCGCAAGCAGGGCTTATAGAGTCATGGTAAAATAAACCATCTTTGAGCAAGTTTGAGCCGAAAAACTGAAAGACATGTGGGGATATGTAAGACTTTCATTAATGTGCTGAAAGGGGGCACAAAAAGGGGCAGTTAAAGCTAAAACAACAAAAACTAGTTAATGGTTAAAACAAATAAATAAAAAACAAATAAATGAAAGATATCAGTTAATTTGAGCTCCTTTATATTAGACACAGTTAGTCAACCCATTGTTTACAATAACCCATTGTTTAGAATTAAATGTGTTGCACCTTTAATATGACAGAAATGTAACTGCTATCAATAATTCTATGATAATTTGTCCTGGACACACCAAGAAACAAACATCCCATGTAAATACTGTAAATATTAAAGAACATATAGTATCAGTGTAGAGACAGTGAGTGTTGGTAGAAGCTGCTGCTGCTGCTGCTGTGAGCGAGGCTCCGCCCTCCGAGTGACGGAGCAGGGAGAGTGCTGAGCGGAGAGGAAAGCAGCTTTAATTGCGGGGCAGCGAGGAGAGCCAGCGATGGCTTCGCTCAGGCAGGAGCACCACTACGGGCTCTGCTGTGGAAAAAACAACAAAAACAGCCCCAACAGGACGCTGTACCATGTCAAGCTCACGGACACGGCTATCAGAGCGCTGGAGGCTTTCCAGAACCTCAAGGTAGCGTCTCGTCGCGTGTTTGCGTGTGCGCGTGTGTTTGGACGTGAATTCATTTTACTCTGGTCAAAAGTTTGTCATTTTTCGTCTTAGCAGAAATACTTGGCTGTTGTTTTTTTCTCCCGTTAAATTAACGCTCTGGCTGTTTGTTTTGTTTGTTTGTTTTTTGTATTTTTTCTTCTGTTGTTTAATTTCTTGTACTTATTTATTTATGTTTCCACAGTTTTATGGTATAAATAAGTGGGCGACAGTCGCTCCAAGCTGCCTGCTGTTACTTCTAAGAGCGATGTTACCGCTGACTCAGTTGGCTTTTTACATTTCTATATTTTTGCTACATAGCAAAGCATGATTTAAAGCCTGTGATTGTCGGGAAACACGAGCCCGTCAGCTGTTTGCTGGGAAAAACCTCCGTGGGGCTTCAAAGTGAATTGGAGAGGCCGCAGTCTGCATAGTTATCTAATTGACAAGTAGGCTAGTTTGTCTCATAATTAGCTCCAGTGGAGACCATTAACAGAAAACAGGCATTATCGATTGTGTAACTTTAACTTAACACTTAAACAGATTAGGGGATAATTGTGTTTACTGGACTCATTTAAATCAATAGTTCTCTGAATATGTGCCACAAATGCCCTTTTTTTTCTCTTGTCACTTCAGGGATCTTTACCAAGTGAACCATCAATCTGTTTCAAAGGAAACCAAGGGGTAAGTGTGATGGGATTTTTTTATTTACATCCTATTGTGCACATTGCAAGACAGTAAAAAAAATCCAAATGGATCCATCACTTTTTTTATTTGGTACCATACAGTGCATCCATCTGCATGTCACAAGGCTTCAGCTCATTGGTTTAAATGGATGAAACTGTGGGTTTTTGTTAAAGGAGGCAGTATCTCACTCAGAAAACAACAGCAAATGATTTCTGAAACTCTCCAACCAAGCTTTTTTTTTGTTCCTGGCTGGTGACTGGCCTGCCCCGCCGTGCTGCCACCCTCAGCTGGGGAGCTTATAGCCGGTCTTCTCCGGCAGATAGGAGGCATGCAGGTTACTGGGTCAGCCTGGTGACTGTGGAGAGGCTTTGTTGGGTCAGCGAGTGGCGCTGGGAAAAGGAGGGAGGGATTGTTAGGGGGTGAGGGAGGGAGACGTGCGCACATACACTGCCCTGGCCAGAGTCAACAGTGTGTGTGTGTGTGTGTGTGTGAGTGTGTGTGGAGCTATCAGAGGTCAAATGTGGAACCTTCATCGACACAGATTAGCACATCGTTTTGGAAAGTTTAATGTCCTACCTGGGTGAATGTGTACAATAAGATACTATTGCATTAGCAGCTTTTTCTGGCCCCGTTTAAATTGAGCCATAATCTGCAGTAAGTAGCCTGAACTATGCATGTTTTGACTTAAGTCGGGAGCAGCTGTGTCCTTGGGGAATACTTACTTTTCAGTCGATGCTAATTGCACAGGCTGGTTGGAAAGAGTCGCAACCCCCTTCCTGTCATGACAAGATGAGCTGAGTGGTGGTGCGTTTTGTAAAGGGGTCTTGTGTGGTTAGCGACAGGAATAAACCTGTAAATGTGCATGTTGGTGGGGTGTGGGTTGCTTCTGCTTTGTCTGAATGTGGAGCTCTTGATGTTTTTTTTTTAGTTTTAACTCAAGAAGAGCAGTTTATTTTCTGATCGTCAGTATCAATATGATGGTATGGCATGGTGGACTTTGGAAATAGTAAAGCTTTTTAAGTGACGAAGCCCAAGCTGTCACATTGAAGTGATCAGGTCTCTGCACGATGTCTGGTGTTAGAGGTAGTCAGTTGCCTGTTTTTTGTCATTTGGTTTGTTTTTTTTTGCCTCTGTTGATCCTAACTGCTGCTACACGTGCACAGGGCTTTGACAGTAACATGTGTGGAATTAAATAAGCAGGAATGCTGCAAATCCAAAGCTGTGGGACTGAGTATGTGCTGTGAAGTACCTGTAGTCAACTACAAAACGAGGCTTGATAATTGGATTCAGTCACATTTTATCTGAAAATCTGATGTGCCTGTAAAATGAAGTATTTAAATGGACATACATCAATTTAGTTTAGTCTGAAAAAGGCGTTTTAACTGGCTTTATCATATATAAACCATGTAAGAGGAGAGTGGTCGCGGCTAAAAGCAAATAAGTAGGAATGAAACTGATTTCATATTCATGAGTGCTGTATCGGAGTATGTCTGGAGACCTGGACCCAAATCTTTGACAGTTCACCTCTGGATCTCTGCTGTCGCTGTGATTGCTGAGGGATTGCAGAAAATTTCGCACCCCTCCCAATATATGGCCCAGAGAGCTAAAGTTATAAGCCAAATGAGTGTTTAGAGGTAATTACTGCAGCCATAAGGCTCTTGATTACAGAGTGAGGCATCATGACTTCAGTTTGCATTAGCTTTCCCCGTCTGCCTGACTCAGACATTCATAAATGTGTGTCTGTGTGTGTGTGTAGCGCTGGCACACTTTTGCTGCAGTAATAGCTAGGCCGACGACATGAACCCTGGCCTGCTAATTTTCCTGTCCCATTCCCAGGTTGGAGTCCTACTTTTTCTGTGTGTGTGTAATTGAAGAGAGAGAACACACCTCGTCTGCTAAAGTGGTGTGTGTGTGTGTGTGGAAGTGACATATAGAGTGCTGTGCATGTATGCATGCATTAGTATGCGTTACATTTTTTTGGTTGATGACCTGGGTGTGGGTGGTTGTTTTTGAATGCGGGTGTGTTTGTTTATGCTGTGTCCTGTGTGGTCTGAAGGCATGATTTATTCATGTCCCACCTCCTTTTTCCTGTCCTGCCCCCTGTGCCCTTTGTGCTGCAGTCTTTAGCCTGGCTGGACCGGCGTGGGTCTCCTGAGGACCCTCTGTGTGTGGTGTGTTTGTTTGGTTTGTCTGTGTGAATAAAAGAGAGAGGGAATGAGGGAATTTTTTTGGCACTTCTGCGAATATCTGTGTCTTTGACTGTAGGTTTTCTTTTTGGTGTGTGTGTTTAGGCTGTCTGTGCTGAGATGCTCAGAGTCCCCTCTGATTGTGTGCTGATTTGAATAACAATGAGCAGCGGAATGCAGACTGTGTGTTGTCACCCGGCTTGGATCACCCAAAATGAATCAGGTTTTTCAGCCTAATGCGTTACAGTCGGTCCAGATGTGTTGTGGCCTGCCCTGAGGGTTTGTTTGTGCCTAGCATGATAGAAACTTCCCTGCTGTGGATCTAATGGAGTGGAGACTAAAAACGAGAACACTGCAAACATCTTTCATCTTAAACATTTAGATATTTAGCCGTGATTAAAGTTAGATGTCTAGATTTTTATCTTGTTTTTTGGCCTCCACACTGGTAATATTTGTGACAGGGTGGATTATGTTTTGAGGTTGTCTTGCCATCTGTTCCCGTTTTTGTGAATGTGGTATCTCAGGAGGAGATTTTCTCAGGTTTGGACTTGAGAATAAACTGATTTGATTTTAGTGGTCAAAGGTCAAGACAAAATCGCACACAAATGGCTAATAGGATAAAAGTGATGACATTTTATATGCAAAAAGTCAAAGGTTACCTTCACATTGAAGTCATAATGTTCTGCAAAAACATTTCTTCTGGCTGTTATTTAGCGTCATCACTCAGACAGAATGCCTGTTGCCATGCTGGTGACACTCATCTTGAGTATCCTTCTTGAAACTGTTGTGATTGTGTAGAACTTCTGTGCTACTGGGTTGAACATGTGTGTGAAGTGTCTGCGTTCAAGGCCACAATCAAGGCAATATGTTTTAATTTTATAACACATAACTACTTTTACATCTACACATAGCATCCACACTACTCCGGAGTGTTAGGATCCCTAAAACGGAGATGTTTTGAATTACTGCTGAACTTGTTTTAGTTTAAAACTGTCTGGTTGTGTTGTAGTCTAGATCGGTAGAGATGGACGCTTTGGAAACAATGAAGACCCCCATGTTGACTGTTTGATTGGACCTTACTGTCACATTTTTTTCTTTGTTTCCCCATTGCTGTTTTTTTGCTGTAGTATTTTCTATACCTAAGCAACAACAACTCCCTGCTTCGTGTTTAAATGTGACATGCTTTTAAAATGCCATGTCGAAATGAAAACCTGTAGATGTAGAATTTGAAGTAGCAACTTTCATACTAGCAACATTTTCCACCTTTATGACTACAGCTTTGTGTTCTATTAGAACTTTGATGGCCAAGCATGTGAACATGCAAGAGGAATTTCCTAGTTTTCGTATCAATAAACCTGGATGCTTACATGAACAACAAAACTTAACAAATCAGTTTTATTTCTATATCCCTATATCACAAATTTTAAATTGGCCTTGAGGGGCTCCACAATCTGTACAGCAAATACAATCCTCTATCCTTAGAGCCAAGGCTCAGATGAGGAACAACTCCTAATAATGTGCAAAATGGAAGGAATGTGCTGAATGTTTTATCGGATGATTTAGTGTGTTTATCAAGTTTAGACCAATAGAAGATCTCCAGGAGCCCGTAGCAACACTGAGAGATATGAGAGGGCTTCAGTGTTGTGAGTCCAGTTCAGTTTTTTTTATTGATTTGACTTGTAAGAGTTCAGGCTCTTTACTTCCTCTCCCTGGATGGCAACCAGGACAAGGGACCTCCTCTTCTTGTGGTTGTCCACCACAAGTTTATTGATTTTGCTGATATTAAGCTTGAGGGTTTTGTTGTTGTATCGTTTGACAAAGCTTTCTGTTAGTTCACTGTAAAATAATCTTTTCAGTCAAGATAGTGTGTTTCTCAATACAAATCATAACTAAAACCATGCATGAGTTGGACAGACTTGGATACAAACTGCAACTTGACTGGTTGGCGGAGGCACATCACCACAAGACGATAATTCTAATTTAACTTGTGAAACGCTTGTTATTTCCATTGCATCATTATTACTTATGTGTGCATAAAAAAACTGGCAGATTATCCACACGCTCATAATAAAAAGCACTGCTAAAATGTACTCTTAATTTGTGCATTAATCGTCTTGATACGTAGCATTTAAAAGTTCATAACAGCACATGGAAAAGTGTGGGGCATTTAAGAAAGTAAGGGCAAGCATATATTTTCACATTGCAAAAGAGCTTTCCCTGCATTTCAGTAATCTTTTCAGTTAATTGCATGTGCTGTGCATGTCACTTGTTATAAATGTGCGTCGTTTTCTCTCACATCACCGTAATTGGTGTGTGCCCACAAAGGGAAAATTGTTAAGGGATTATGATCTTTTAAACAGTGTTGGTTATAGCTTACGACTTTCTCTAAAAAGCCAAGAATGAAAATCTTGTACACCGACCGGATTACATATTTATTTAGCGAACGTGTGAGTGCAAGATGAAGACAAGCGTCCCTCTGAGATCCAGCAGCAGCGGCTCTGGAAAAATGCCTTCTCTGTCCGATTTAAGCAGCCGGGAGATATGGAGCACATCTTGGCTCATTGAGGAGTGTGTCCCGTCTAATTCCCTCATGTGAAAATTCACACCGTAAGTTAATGAGGCATAAAGGGGGCCCTTGTTTTCTCCCCTCTCACGTGCGTCACGGTGTGGCCCTTTACGTCTGGAAACATAGCGTTCTTCGGAGGATCCCACCTAGCTCGGGGAGGGTAGAGGGAGGGGCTTTTGTCGGGCACGGTGACCCGCAATTTGTTGAAGTTGACAGTTTGGCCCTCAGGCACCTGCCAGAGACGTATCGTGCTTGGCATTAGAGGGGGAAAACTCAGGGGATGCTTGTGGCACTGCAACCCCTTCCTATCTGCCCTCCTCCTCCTCCTTCATACCGGCCTCGTCTTCCCCCGGTTCTGGAGCTTGCAGCTTTGGCAGCGGCTCTGCCCCTCTGCGAAATTGCAAATGAAAAGGAATGGAAGGTGATTACAGGCTGGGGCTTGATTACATGCACTGTCTCCCACTCAAGGCAGCCACATTAATCACCCAGTGTCGGCATGTGGAACTCAGCAAGAGAGAAGACACCGCGTAGCTCCGAGCGTTGACTGATTGACTGTGGGCTCATAAAAACGTGCAAAAATGCTAGTTTCTCCCTTTTGTATGTTCCTCTCCTGCTCTGCTGCCCTCCCCGTCCGTCTCTCTCGCTCTCTCTCCTCCACGCAGCCAGAAACACAGACGCACATTGTGTTTTGTATCTCTGTCCTCCATTGTGAAGGGGACTTGTCTTAAATGGCATGTGTCAACTTGTGGCCCTGGGAACGATTTGGCTCTTTTGTTTGTGATGAGATGATGAGAAGTAGTGTTTACTGAAGTGTGGTGGGGATGAGGGTGGTGGCTGGCTGGCTGTCTGAGCGTATGTGTGTGTGAGTGTGTGAGTGTGTGTGCGCGTGAGTGCCTAAGCCAGTGGCGGAGATGTTTGGCTGATAGCGAGACTTTGGCCTTTCTCCCTCCTCACTCATATGAGTGGCAGTAATGCTGATTACACCCCGGTGAGAGGAGCTGGAGCTGAGCCTCTCTTTGCTCAGGCTGGATTAACGCCGGCACATACACACTCATGCACAGAGTTTGCATTAGCAGCCGGCCCAGAGTGACTCGCCTCCTGCTGATAACAGACAGCGGTGGTGGCGACAGGTTTCGCTCCCTCCTCCTCCTCCTCCTCCTCCTCCTCCTCCTCGTCCTCCTGCACCTCCTCCCTCTCCTCCTATCAACCAGAAAGGGGAAGCAGTGCCATGGCATCCCACTCTGGAGCCGGGGAGGCCGGGACAAAAGACAGCCTGTTTTCAGAAGGCCATTACTCAGGCTGCAGAGGATGTGGAAACAATAGCCTGCATGAGATCTACACCCAGACCCCACATTCAACCAAAAGCTAGCAGGAAACATAAGCCCTGCGCACCGACAGCAGTCTCTCACAGTTTTTGTTCAATCGACTTTATAGTTTGATAAAGCCAGGAAAATGAGCCTTTCCCGTCCTGCGTCTTCAGCGTGTGGAGACATTTATGACAGCCGAGAGTGAACTGTGGCTCATTAGGATAGTGTCGCTGCACAGACCGACAGTCTTGACTTGAGTAGCTAATTTTTTTTTTTTTTTTTTTTAGGAATGACAGCATATTTTTTCTAATGCATGATAATATATCTCGGGTAGAATTTTTAAATCTAAAGCAAGTCAGTTGAGTCATTTTGTGGTTACAGGCTACCAAAACACATGTAATAATTTAGTAAAGTCATCTATTGTCTCAACAAGTTTGTGTGTCGATATAATGGCAAAATTGAGCTTTCAAAATAACATGAAGAGCAATATAAAGGTGAAGAATTAAAAATATTTATGTAATTTAAAAAATCGCACAGACTGATTGTTGAATAAGACTTGCATTTTTGTCTGCTTTCATTCGCTTTTAGTTGTTTTTTTTTGCAACTGTTATGTAACAGGCTTTTAGAAAATGGAATTAATCATAACCCAATTACCAATTAAATGATTATTTGTCAGTCTCTCTGTGGCGCATTTGCACTTTAGACTGGTTTCTGGTGTTTTCACTAAATGTCAAAGGTCAGAGAGAAGCAGATATAAAGCATCAGTGGCTTTTAATGGTGAAAAATAGAAGTTTTTGTTTTCCTTCTCCTGGATTTTTGTGCTTTGTGTTTCCTGTAGGTTACTACTACTGTAGTTTGTTTAAGGATCAACCTGAAAATGACGTATTTGTCATCTCAGCATCCTAAATTGTATCCAAAACACATTCCACTTTTGTGTTGTGTTCACATGCATTAGCTTAACATCACAAGAATCTTTTAGGAATTTGCTTGACTTTGCATTACGCAGACAGAAAAATGACTGTAGTGGTTAAGAAGATGAGTAAAATGAGTGTTTATGGGTGAGAGTGAAGGAAATTTCATTTGCAAATGCTTTTGAAACATGCTGTAGCTCACGTGGTGACATGTAGACACAATCACAGATATCACTGCACATATGTGTATTTCTGGTTTTTGCATGGAGGTGTCATTCAGCTCAGAAAGCCAAGAAGCCCAGACAACTGCAAGTAAGGACTCACCCGCCCTTAAACTGCTGCTGCAGTGTTCCCTTACATAAGCTTCCGGGGTGAAAAGTTGAAATATCTTCACATTTATTCAGCCTAATTTCGAACATGATAAATATAGCAAGATCGTGAACAGAACTGTTGGAGGCCTGAGGGGATGGATGTGTGTGAAATGGAGGGGGTTATCTGCTCTCTTCGGTTCAGTCGGTACAAAGAGAGAAATAGACATTTGGAAAATTGACATTTAAGTGAATACTGCACAACCGATTTGCTGCCTATTTATCGCTGTATGGCAGCATGGAGTTTGTTTGGCTAACATCTACCCCTGTGGATACTGATGCTGTGGTGAGCTCACACAAGTGTTTTTACTTAATTAGCCTGATTAAACCTTTTCTCAGAACAGTTTGATTGACATCTCTCTCTTGTAAGCCTCGCTGCACATGTTAGGGTGGAGCAAAGGACACCTTTTATCAGTGCTGCAAAATAACTATTTACTCAAGTACTGCACTGTGCTGTACTTATTTCACAGCTTTAGTTACTTTAAAGATGAATATTTCGCACTATGAATAACATAACAAGCTTTAAAAATACAAGACGCAATTTAAAAAAAATAAACTATTTCCAACCTATTAGGTTTCTGAGGTCTTTCAATAATCAGCGTATGATAATCGATGAGTTGTTAACAGCTTCACCAAATAGATTTTTCCCTTTATGCTTCTCACATACGTCGGTCAGAGGGACAGAAATTACAATGCTTTAATACTTTGAAACCTAGCTACATTTAGCTGCTAATACTTTTGTACTTTAACCTACATAGGATGCTAAATGAGTATTTATACTGTGCTGTATTGACACTTTTATTGAATGCTTCTTTTTCCATCTCATTTTAAGATTACTATTATTATAGTTTCAGCTTTTAAAATTACAAAAAAATTTGGAATGAAATCGATTATTCAACAGTTGTCCATGTTTAGATCTGTGTGGGTTTTACATGCACCACCAACGTCTGTATTTAGAAGAAGTCTTCAGATAATTTCCGTTGCTCTCAAAGCTCATATTGAAAAATAGAAAGTACTCTGTGTCTGAGAGAGAAAACAGTGGATCGATAAAACTTAAAAAGATTGAAGTACTAGGGCCACGGTTTGGGTTAAAGGATATGTTAAAATATGTTGAAACACTTGTCAGATTGCGGCGCCTCTTGGTTTGCCTCTTTGCCTTTTGGCCTCTGGGGGTCACCGAGCATTACTGAGGTCATGAGTCACTTTCAAGGCAACTTTTATTACGTTTCATTTCTTAAGAATAGACTACTTCTTGTGTTTACACTTTACCCTCCTGGTAACTTGTAGCTTGTTTTTGGTGCTCCAACTTTCTTTATTTGCCTCATTCAAGAATCACAAAGATCAGAAGCAACCCGGAGATTCTCTGAATATTTCACTTGAAAGGAAGACAATAAATATTTAATTATTCATGGTCAGTTTAATTCTTAAAGTGCCAAATCCTTTGTAGGAGCGCCTCTCTGGGTTTGAATTGCAGTGTGTGCCTCTCAGGAGAATGCACCAGTCTTTGGCGTGGGCCTCATTGGCTGGGAACGAGAGTGCTTGTTATAGTTTGCACAGCGGGGGTCTAGAACTCTGCCCGTGGAGGTCGTGCGAGCAGCCATCACCGGATAAATGCCTGCGAGTGTTCGAGTGTTCCAATGTGCGTTGCATGACTGGACATCTGCAGCAGCTAGAAATCCTGTGACGGCACGCAGCACAATTCCAATGAACATGCAGCCCATAAATTATTAATTGTTTTTGTGGAAGAAGATCAGAGGAAATGTCCTAAGATAACCTCCTCACTGACTAGGTAGCAGGTTTGTATGAGATGTGGATGTTAACTTTGATAGGTGTAACATTTCAGGTCTTATTTAAGACATTTCATTTTCACCTTACATTTGCAGCTTAATCAGGAAATCTCAAACGTGTGTGAACTCGACTCAGATGTTTCTGAGCACAGACAAGCGCTGCTAATAACAGATAAACCCTGAGAGGATTTTGTTTAAGGGTGTAATTTTGTGATTTCTTTCATTTTATGGATTGACTCCTTTACTATGTCCTTGTAAAATGGCATTTGTCCAGCTTACTCAGCCACACTTGACCTTTCTGCTGTCACAGTACCTCCCATAAAATGCCCGTCACACTTAAGTTGGAAGCTGGATTTCACTGGAAGTCCAATTCAAACCAAACAGCAGGGTTCTTCACTGGAGCCCGACCAATATGTCAGTTGGCCAATATTATCGGCCGGTGTTGGACTATAACAGATGTGTCAGCGTTGTTGTCCGATACATGCTGATGTGAAATGTTTCTTTTAAAGAACAAAATGCAAATAAAAGATGATCGGGGTAATTTAGAAATGGTGTCATCACAGTTTGTCCAGCATAAGAGCTCTGACTCTGTTGTTTACTAATCTGAGTACCTTCTGCAGCACATGTAGCAGCTGCATCACAGCTGAGCAGAAGGTGGTGATGAATCAAGCTTTGTCTTTGTGAAATACATTACTGGAAAGTTATAGTTATTTTTCAATGAGTCTAACATCCTGTGTGTGTGTCCAGCAATATTATCTGATACATTATTAAGAACTTGTTACTCCCTAACATCATTATCGACCCCAAAAACCGGTATCTGTCAGGCTCAACTCCTCACCTAGAATGTTTTAAGTAACTCACATAAGCAGATGATTATTTAAATGAAGAATTTTCAATCTGTCGATTCAGTAGCCAAGTTCTGTTGCGGTTTAATTGATGCTTGGTGTTTTTGTTGTGCGTAGAGGTCAGTTTTCATAATAATAGTACATGAGGATGACATCAGCCTGTAATACCGCATGTAATTGTAGTCATTTTTTTAATCAAAATGTTTTTTTATTGCTTTTCTGTTGGCTCAACTGAGGTCTTTTTTTTTTTTTTTTTTTTTTGGCTAATTATTTTATTTTATCTCCCATCTGCGCAGTTTGCAACTGAACGTGAACTCTAGTTTAATGGAGCTCTGACTCCCAGCTGTTTCTCTGGTTTCACAGCTAATTCAGAGTTTCACAATCTGAACGGTGCTGTTGCTTGAGATGATTTGTAGGTCTAAGAGGGTTTGGACTGCGTTAGTAACTGCAGTGACATCAGTATTTAAATCACTCTCTCTATTTGCATCACTGAAACGGTTCTTGAAATAACAAGGCTTTAAACTTTATTGCTCTTGGGTTCATTGGTATGACTAAATGGTGATTAAAAAGAAATCCGAATGCATCACATTGTTAAATGTTAACAGAAATGTCTCGTAATCCCACGGTGATCTCTTCAGTGTAATCAACACATCGTCTTCTTTCTGTCTCTTGCCAACAATGAGACTTCACGTGTCAACCTGCAGGCATTCAGTGTGTTTTGTTGAAGGGCTACCTGCATGCAAACATTACACAATACAGCATTAAAAACAGAAGTTATGTCCGTAACAGAAATCCACCTGTGCAACTACATGCAAGCTGCCCGGTGTTATCAGAGTTCAGCTGTATATAGTTTGTATAAATTCCTGTGGTGAAAGTCTGCGTGTTAAGACATGTGCTGCAGGCTGATAAGAAAATAGAGCCAACGTCTGTGTTGCTTTGTTGCACAATTGCAAAACATCTGAGGTGACTTTTAAAAGCCACAGTAATGGACCACCCGGCACAATGTGAGCTGAGGAGAATTCACAACACGATTAGTCCCAATCAAATTCACACCCTATTAAACATTTAGTTTTGTTTAGTGTGTAGAAAGAGAAATGGAATTTGTAGCAGTGGTCCATCCTTAAATGTTTATCCTACTGTGAGGAAGTGAGAGTCAACTGACTCTACTGTGGGCTTGATTGAAATCTTCTGTCATTCAGCACTGATCAAAACATGGCCATTAAAGTGATGTGTTTTGTAAAGTGGACCCGTAAACAGTACACTAGGACATTATCAGCTACACCTAAGTTCACATAGGTGGGGTTGCGTGCACATCCAGTCAGACACAGAACAGCATCTACATTTGTTTGGAGTGGTGTTTGTGTCTACCTCATGAATGCAGGTCCGGTATTCAGTCGTCTTGTGCCTTTGTTTTTCTAGTCTCCTGAGGAAATAGCTGACTATTGAACTGCTAAATGCTCCTCTGTGTTCAACAGGTAGCTGCTGACTGTTTCTGTCTGCTCTCTGGCGCTAAGCAGGGGTAGTTTTCAGAGCTTTTCTCTGCTGTGAGAGTGAACCAAAAAGAATAACAGAATACCAGAAGATTTTTTTGGGCCAGAAACCCAAAACAATAAACCAAAAGATACTAAAAAGCTCCACAAAGCTGAGAAGAACTGTACAGTTGGGTTATAACAATCTGTGGGTTTTATCCACATACTAATTTCATTTATTTCTAAAGTAAACAGCAGCGACCAAAACAGCTTTAAGAAAAGCAGTTAGGAAAAGGACATTGCACATGACATCGAGTAAATGCAAAGTCACCATTTTAGAGTCTCGAGTTTAAATAGCTTCACATTCTCTGATATTCATTTCACTGCTCGGTGTCAACGCTCAGCCCCAGCAGCTGTGTCACAGTCACACTTGCAGGTGGAAATATCTGAGCAGGGACTGGGCATGGTTGGGTAAGTGAGACCAGAGCTGTGTCGCGGGGGGGACACAACAGGAGAAAGCCGAGGAAATCCCCCGTGATAACTGCGCCTTAAGCTGCTTCCCACCCCAAAAAGACGGCGCAGCTGCAAGCAGCATGAAGAATGGGATTGATATGAAACTGCTGATCCCCTGGCCACTGTTAGGAGGCAGCGGAGAATACTTCTGATGACAGTGTGGATCTCTCCTGCACTCTGAAATTTAACTCACTTTACTGCATAAACTGTAACTCATGACAAGCCAGCTACGAATTGGCCTCGACTCACTCGTGCGTCCCCAAAAACTCCTGCAGGGCTGCTATTTTTCTTCACTAAACTAAATGAAAGTAGCAGCAAATGTTTTCAAAATTCTGCTCTCATAGACCTGCAATTACATCCTTCTTAGTGGTCAAATCAGCATAGATCCTTTTTTTTTTTCTCTCATCCTCATTTTTCCGGATCTGTTATTATATGTCTGTGTGTGTTCGTGTGTACATTGGTCTGCCCTGGAGGTTGCAGCCTTGGCTCTGCTGCGCTCCACTGAGTCTGCCAGGAGATCTCATGGACGCCTCAGTGGAGCGGACTCTTAAAAACACTGCTTACCCCAAGGAGATTTATTTAAAGTTACTGAGCGGAGCGGAGTCTCAGTCCAAATCCTCTATGAGTGTATGTTTGTGTCTTATTCGTGGTATTTACACATGCAAGGCTGCATTGAGATGCTGTGAAAACAAGAACAGAGCAAGTGGCGGATTTCTGAAAAGGCAGAGATAACTCCATAATGTCATTTCGCTGAGATATTTCAACAGCTCATTTGTCACAGTCCAAGTGCTTTATACGAGTCAAGCAAACTGTACTGTTTGTTCTCATTATCTCCTAGATTTTCCCCATTGACGCTGAGCAGGTCATGCTTGTAATTTCTTCGTATACTCTGACGGAAGACTCACTCATGTGTCACCGGGTCTGGCTCTTCTGTGCTTTTCCCAACCTCTGCGGAGGATGAATCAGACACTGCCAGTGTTAGAAGTACTCACAATAGAGGGATTTTTCACGTCATTATGTTTGAATGACTCAATGTCATGCATCATATGTGGGTCTTTTTAAAGTTTGGACACTCCTGAGGGTTCATTGCAAACACTTGTTGAGTTAAAAAAAAACACATTGTGAGAATGGAGGAAGAGGAAAGAACCGGTTGCTTCACTTTGGAAACAAATGAGGTTATCTGTGGTAGTCCCTTAGATTGACATTTAAATGCCATTTCACTTTGCAGAGCAGTGAGCTGTCAAGGATGTTAACATTATTGGCTGGTCAGTTGGTTTGTCCAGTTCCATAGTGAGGTTTGGATGTGAAAATTCAGAGTCCCCAGGTAGGAGACATTAATCCTGCTGTAACCGAAAATCTTTAAAACTGACATGATAAACTTTTTTAACAACAACAACATGATTATTTTTACATCCTGCAGCAAATTTAGAGTCATGTTCTTAACCACATATTGAATATTGAGCCAATTTTCAGTCATTTTTAGCTCTGCTTTTAGTGTCTACCTGTTGGAAATATGTTCCAGCCAGAGACTTTACTGGGCTAACCAGCTGGTCACCGTCTGTGTCTGTCTGCTGTTTGGTGCTGAGCAGGTTGTATATTGGGGAGTTTGAGAGTTTTCTCACTGAAAACGGCTGCCCGATGTGGCCAAAACGATGCTATGAGAGCACCAAGACTGAACCAAAGCAATGAATCTGCAGGCCAGAAAACTCAACTATGAGCTGAAAGTCACGATAAAGCTGCAAATTTAGATGGCTGAGACAAAATGCTTTGTGATAGAAACATTTTTCTCATTGTCATATTGCTTTTCCCTGAGGTTTTTTTGTTTGTTTGTTTTTTACCAACATCTGACTGAAGGTTTTGCTCACGTTGCCATAAAATTGTCAAAAACTTTCATGTTCCCCAGAAGATAAACCTAGTCTGTGCTGGAGATTCCCTTAGCATTCATGTTAAGTGAATCCAGCTCAAATGGAAGATCTGCACAAAAAATATCCCATAATACTATCTGATATCTCGTAGTGTATTAGGCCATGAAACTTTTTGCACATATTTCATGTTTCCTCCATTCCTCTGCTTTCTTTCTGTCACTTGTTGTTGCTTCTAAGATGAAAAATTTGTCCGATTTCAAAACGTTAACACCCCTGTGGCCTTTTTAAAACGAGCTTTATGCATATTGTCAGCTCAACTAGAAAATAAAAAGCCTTAGTATGCATTTGGTCCATTCAGTACTTCTGGTTTGTTGGATGTTCTGCATAGTGCCTTCTCTTGGAGATATTGGCAAGCTTTTCTCCTCTTAAAGCTTACTAACAACATTTGTCAGGCTCTGATATTTGCAAAGGGCCGTTAAGTTGTGAAAATAGAAAGTTCAGTGATTTATGTTGATTGCAAAAACCTTGACTTTGGATGGCCCTGTGTTCTTGGCTACAATGCATTTGGCATTAGAGTTTGTCTGAAATTCTGCTGAGTGGATAATTGCTTTTCCCTGCAATAAGTTGACAGTTTGAAAGATAATAAAAGATGCATGAACTCTTAGGAAAACATTGATAAGTTAAAGCAACTGGCTGGTACCAGGCCAGTGAAACAATATCACCGTTGTTTCACGTCATGTGGTAATGCACATATGTATGTATGCAATCTGTTTAGAATGATGATATCATGATAAAAACATCTGGAGTATGTGTTTAATGTATTTGTGCTTTAACACATTCTTTTCTGAGCTTACACAACTTTTCCTGTATGTTTGTGTATGTGTGCATCTGTTTTAGAGATTTTTACTGTTTTTTCTGCTATTTCCTTCATAGTACATCAAGATCCCAGCTCCCACGTCAGAGTCACCTTCTGCTCTTCGTGTCTTCTCCTTCTACTTATCCAGCGACAGCAAAGACCAGCCACAAGCCAGCTTCGAGTGCATCCATCAATATGTTTCAGGGTATGAAGTAAATCAGTTGAAACATAATATTTTTGCAGACTTCAGAGAAACTCGTGTGATTCTGTTGTTTCATCTTCTCAAAAAAATTGCACCAAACTTGACTTTTTTTTTTTCCTTAATTCAAAACCCTTTTTCAAGCACCAGGGAAAACTAACCAAATTTCTTTTGAGTTTCCCCACAGAAATAATAAATCACGTCAAAGAATTTTGGCAAATGTTTCCTGCCAAAAATTGATTCTTTCTTAAGTTTCCAAATGTGTCATGAGTAAGCATTTGATCTGATGTACTGGTTGTGGCACATGTGGCCCTAGATGACAGCTTTTACTCATCTTCGAACTGCATTTTTTTTTAAGATTGATTCCTTAGTTTTCTCTGTGCACACATATCAGGAGAGGCAGTTAACTCACAGCTTGCTATACACTGCATGGGGCAAGTGTAATTTCCTGTATATTTCTGGGCTGAGCCTCTCATTACTGAGACCTGTGATGCCTTATTTATGGAGTGGATATGCTTGGAAACTGAAGGTTATGCTCCGTTGCTGCCTCTTGCTGCCAGATGGCTAATTGTGGTCTGAACTTCAACTAGTTTTGGTTCCAGTAAGCTGCCGCAGCCAAAAGAAACAATGCGACAGCGTGAGGGAAAGATCTTGCTCTCACTTGCCCTCACATTTGTTTTGATATTTAGATTCTAAAGAGGAGAAATGGTCAGTAGTCACGTATGTAATTATGTTGTGAAAATGAATATTGAATCAGAGAAAAAAGTTATTTTGAGTATTAATGAAGCCCAGGCTCATGTATTAAACTTTTTTCTTTTGTCCAAGATGATCCTTGTTTTGCAAGCATGCTGGCAGGAGCCAAGGTAATCCTGGTGGTTTTCCACAGGCTCTATCCTGCTTTGAACCAGGATATCTGGCTTTCTCACATGTAGCAGGCAGCAGAGCTATATCCAGCCTGTGACATAACATACAGTAACCATAGACCTGTCTTAGCCAGCTTCTACCACAAAGCCACTTTATGCTGCGCGGAGTCTATACTGGTATGCTGCTCTAAGATAGCTGACAGTACTGTGTCTTTACAGTGTTTACTGTAGAGCCAGCAGAAAGCCCTGCAATTCAGCAGCTGTGTATTTTTGTTTTGCAGTGACGGCCGCGACCAGCTGGAAGGTCAAGGCAGCATCCAGGACAAGATCACCGTGTGTGCCACCGACGACTCCTACCAGATGACCCGCGAGAGGATGTCTCAGGTGGAGAAGGACAGCTGGAGCCGCTCCGCCATCGAGATCAAACCTGGAGCCACGTATCCAAGTAAGATTAGACAAGAGGCCTCTGTGGTGGAAAAACAGGATGATACATCTGCTGATTTTCATGTGGAAAGGGCCAAATGGCTCTAAGCTTGGAGAGGGATCAGCAAATTGGATGTGTACACAATGATGCCATATAAAAACAAAAATAGAAATATAACAGCACCAATAAAAGTAATGGGAATATTTGCCATACTTAAAAAAAATAATCCTTTATTCATTGCTCAAAGCTTAAAACCAGATATTTTCCTGTTGTGCTGTGTAATGAAACCAGATGTGCAGGGCGTGCTTTTGGTTACACAAATAAGACCAAAAGTTAACTCCTGTCTCCAATATTTATTATTTTCTACCCATTTCTCTTTGGCTTTTGGTTTTAAGTCTTACTTTGTCTCTCTTCTCACATCTGGCTTTGAAAAGAGTGTCGGCCAAATAGATGTTTGCATTGTTCAAAGTCAGCAACTGTCTGTCTTTAACTCGTAATTTCAGAGGCAGTAAGCCAATATAAGATCCAAAGCCAGGTTCATACTACTACTGAAAGCCGTAGTTTGAGAATGAAGTGGTAGAGGTGTGTCTCTAAAATATAGCTTATGAAATTAAATGTCAGCTGCGTAGGGATTGTAAACAGGTTCGTTTTTGTAGCAAACAACTTAAACGGCTGCAGAGCGGTGCCACGAGCTTGTCTGGAAATGACTCAATTTTGCCACAAACTTTTCTTAGATCTTAATCGTCGAGGATACCTTACAGCATATTAATCATGTAAGAGCATGAACTGGAAAGCTAATTTCTCTTTTCTTTTTTTTTCTTTTTTTATCTTCTCCAACCTTTGCCGCGGTTATGCAATATTTTTCCTTGGCCCAATTCTAGACCCCCATGTCAGTGCTGGAGCCTCAGGGGAAGCTGAAACTCTGGTTGGTTTAAGCCAGATTTAGACTGTGGGGATTGTGTAACATCACATCCCCAGCTGAAGATGACATGGCAACATATATGCCCAAAGGGAAACATTTAATAACTACACTCCAAATTCCACTTGTAGCCCCAGGAGGCTGTCATAAACATAGCTTGTACTATAAAGCGTACCGAAACCTGTAGAGTGTGCATCTGACACATCACACACCATAACTGTGGTATAATTCAGGGTATTTTGCTCATGATTAATGACTGGTTGTGGACTAATGACACTACATGGTGTTGTTATCACTTGGCAGGACACACTTTTGTGGTTGAAAAGAGAGCTTTCTTTTTCTGTACCTCTCCCCCACTCTGACCTTCAAAGCGCAGATTAACCTGTAATGGGATTAGCACAGAGAGAGAGAGATGGCTTTCACTGCTCTAACATGCCCCATCTGTCTGCAGCAGGGAATAATCAATGGGATGCTTGCATGTGAGGATAAATAGCTGCAGGACTGCTTGCACATATGATCTATAGATGATAATTATTGGAAGATATTTTGGCTGGTGATTTCCCATCAGTTAGCAAGTTGTCAAGATAGTGCACCCAGCAGAGCACGTTCAGCAGGTTGTGTGTCACATGTTGCTGCTTTAGTTTGACCACGAACATAAAAGTGTTTTTTTTTTTTCCAACATGAAACATTTCACTGATTCCTACTTACAGAATTTCCTTCCTCAGGATTGAAAAATTAGTTCAGATGATCTTAAATTTAAGTCTCACTAAATGTCAGGAAACTCTAAAGATTTGATTTCTTGTGGATCACTGACATATTTGAATGTTAAAAAAAAAAAAAAAAAAGCCTTTTAAAATGCATCTTGTACACAAACTATGCCTCTTACAAAATACAGTGGAGAATTTCACGGTTAAAGTAATCCAAATGCAAGGAGAAAAATTACAATCCCCATCGAGTACGACTTATTTCAGTATAAACCGTGTTCTTATTCTGTGTGTTCAGGTAAATGCGTGAAGTACCACAAGAGGCCAGCGGCTCCTCTGTCTGCCTCAGACAGCAGCTTCCATAAGCAGTCCACCAACAACCGGAGGAACGGCGCTCTGGCCGCTCTGACCCAGAAGCCCCTGAGGGACCGAATCATCCATCTGCTGGCTCTCAAACCGTACAGGAAACCAGAACTGCTGCTGTGGCTGGAAAGAGAAAGAGCCAGCCCGAAGGACAAGGCCGAGCTGAGTGCCACGCTGGAGGAGGTACTTAGAAACGATATGCTTGCACACATACTGCATGTAAACACCAACATGTAGTGTACATGCTCTGCACAGACACTCAGTCTGCGTTAAGTGGTTTTCACATATAGGATCTGTACATTGATTCGCTGTGTAACCCCTAAACATGTATGTACTTATCTTTTTTTTTTTTAACCCAACTTTGCATACTGTCATTTGTGTGCATGCTCATGCATTTGATCTTTACATCTTACACACTGCACACACGTGAGAACATACTACATGTACATATTTCTGTGGCTTCTGTCTGCTGAGTGTCTCAGATGACAACCCGACTGAACAGTAATGCCTAAACACTGGGTTGCAACCAACCATTAAAGCACTATAGACTGCCTTCTAATCATTTAAAAAAAAAAAAAAAGAAAAAGTTGCTTTCAACGCTCTCAGGAAGAATGCAAATATTACAGCAACTGGTACCACTGTTTCACACCACCCTCTCCATTAAAAGCACCAAACCAAAATATTATCTCCTATACTCAATCTACACATCATCCTGTGCAGAAACAAACCACAACCACTTGTGCTTCAGCTAAAGTTGTGATTTCATTTAGACAAGTTTCCTTTATATGACTTTCCCGTATGTATTTTTGAGTAATTCCTAAATGATGTTTGTGTGTTTGTACTGTCGTGATTAGTGTGCTTGCGTGTATTTTGAGGGCCCTCTGCTTGGTGATGTGTTTGCATGTATGTGGTTTTCATGTCAGTGTGTGTGAGTAATTAGGTCGCTGCTGTAATTGTCTCTGCAGAGATTGTGTTTGCTGTTGGGCGGGCCGCCCTGTCAGGAGGCCCCCCGAAAGATAGATGTCCTCAGAGAAAGGCAGTCTGAGGAGATGTTAAAGTCCCTCTGAGAAAGAAACTCTGACGCTCTCAGATGGGAACAAAATCACAGAGAACGTAAACGTTTTGCTTTTCAGGAATGTGGATGTACCACCTTTAGCGCATCCTCCACTCCAATTAGTGACAGTTTTACTATTTGATTCGCTTGCAGTGCCAGAAATAACAACAGAATGTGTCTTTTTAGTGTTGGTTCTATATTTACACAGTTTATTAGTTATCTTTATAACACAAGTGGGCAACAAGCAACATGTGGCGGTTGACAAAATAAAAACTGGAACATAATTCAGAAATATCACACATGTAGTTATAATTTTGAAACAAGAAATGTATTTAATATAGTTTTTTTTAAAGTAGTTTGGATATTTTTTGCTAAAATATCTGCATCTTTTACACAGAAAATGTTAGATTTTTAGAGCTACAAAATCAATTAAACATATAAATTCTTAACAAATGTAGGTAATCTGTCTACGTTGCATGTGAACATTTCTCATTTAGTTATCAGTCGAATATGCCGATCTCAACAATGAAAATGCTTGAATGAACAGTTGTACGTTCTGTATGCTGAGGTACAGCTTAAAATGATGGCATTTACAAATCATGAATACAGCTGAAGTAGGCCCATTAGAAGACATTTGAAAATGGCTATAATGACTATTTTAAGGATGACAATGCATCAAATGACAATGTGAAAGTGGGTTTTTGTAGCTTGAAGATGTCCAGCTCACGACTGCACAGTTTTTGTTCATTCTCACCACCTGCATATTGGTTTGGGACACAACAATCAGCTCTGTAGACTTCTTGCCCTGCACCAAACAGCGGACAACATTAGCGGTTAGTTGGGGAACACAGTGGAGCATTTTGCTGATAAAGAGCCAGATGCTTCCCTCTGGAGCTGATCCAAGTGCATTAATTTACATTATTCTAGAATTTATATACTTTTTCACAAATGGATCTCAGGGTAAATGTAAACTTTTTTTTTTTTTAGCCATAGTTAAGCTGTGAATAAAGTAAGAAACTACAGGCTTTAACATAACATGTCTGATATTTCAGGTGGCAAAAGTGAATCCCAAAGACAGCAGCTACTTGCTGAGGGATGACCTGTACAGGTACGTGCAGAAGGACTGGCCCGGCTACAGCGAGGAGGAGAGGCAGCTGATCAGCAGGCTGCTGGCCAGGTGGGTTAGAGGCAATATGCATGGCATCAAACTAGTCCTTAAATCTACTTGTCTCCTTATGTGAGAAACAGGCTGAGGTGTACATGCAAGTGTCTCTTCACTTTTCAAAGTCTGTGGTACTTCTTGGTGTTGACACAATCTGGTGGTGACAATCATTATCATGGCTGGAAAAAAACCCCCAAAAAACAGGCTTGCAGTAACTCACAAATAGCAGAATTGGAGATGGAAACTTTCTTTTTCACTTGATTGTCTCCCACACCTTTAGACAGACACTGGCTCACCTAGTTTCCCCTCCACATATTCTGCTTCCAGTTTCACACATCTCTGTACATGTGCTAATCAACCCTCAGAAGCAGAGCTTGTCTGTACCTGCAACTCAAGGAATCTTTCATTTTCATGCTGTAAATCTGCATAACTTTGAGTGACAACAGTTAAAATTGAAATGTGGCTGAATTCCACATTGATAGATACTGTCTTTGTGTCTCATTACCATGTTCTTTTCTCTCTCTATTGAACAGGAAGTTGCAGCCACACATCAGCAACCAATCAAGAAATCTTCAGGCAAACCCGTCGTTGCTAAAACCCTCAGAGGATCAAAGTGTCGCAAAAACTCCTGCAGTGGTACAAGGCCTTATTGTTTTCCATTAACCTTTCATTATACTGGAAAGTGACTGATCTGGTTCTTCTGGTGCTTCTTTATTATCCTGGTTTTCGCATAAACGTAAATGGATACAATATTTGCATTTGAATTGTTGCCCTTTTAAAGATAAATGTCTCCCTTTTCCCTCTTTTTCTCTTGATTTCGCAGAAACGCCCCGTGCCTTCTGACTCCCTGGAAAGGCTAGCAGTTAAGAGACAAAAGCTTACGGACCAGAGATTACAACAGCAGCCGTCTGTAAACGGACTCCTAAACAACAAAGCAGGACACAATAATGCAAATCTTACCCTCAACCCCAGTTTCCACACAAAGACTGAGTTTCAAAGGACAAGTAACCATCCCGAGAACCAAAATGGCTTATCGGGGAGCCACAATGGCTTCCCTCTAATCCACAAACTGTCGAGCACCTCTGATGGACCTGTTTCAGAGTCCAGGGTGCAAGAACCCAAAGGAAGCAGCCTGCAGCCGCCCCAGTGTGACTCTGATTGTGCTAAACAGCAGCTTACCAACAGCCAGCACAAGAAGAAGAAGTCTAAAAAGCACAAAGACAAGGAGCGGGAGAGGTTAAAAGACAACCAGGGAAGTGACTGGATAAACACGAGTCCTGATCTCAAGCAGAATCCAGACAAACTAGACAGTAAGGCCCTTTTTTATATGCACATTTTCCTTTTGCCTGGTATCCATCCTTCATGTCTGTTATATTGTTTGGTCAAATAAATCATAAAACCAGTGATGTAGAGGGAGCGTCTCGATTCCCACACTCCTCCTCCTGTGGGTCATTTTGACTTCCATGTGGCAGTCTTTATTGCTTCCAGGGCTATTCTTGTACGAATGTCACGTTTCATATTGCAGTGGTCACATCACTAACACACCCTATTGTTGTTGTGCGTCTGAACCCTCCTCTGCAATTGCCTACAAAATAACAGTTGAACCGCACACACTTTGACCAGTGGTAATTGTGTGTGAGGTCGCTCTGAGTGACCATGTGTCTGGCAGCCCGCTGGTGCATTTGTACAGTATTATCTAATAAGCATGGCTGTGTTTGCTCCCTGATGCTCACACTCTTGAGTCCTCAGTGTGTTATGTGGCTGACTGACTCAACAACATCTTGAGTGGTGCATTGGGTCTCTGAGCTGAGAGGTCTCCTGACACCCACAAGCTCTTAGCTAGTCTGCACAGAGGCAGGCGGGGACGCACACACACACACTCAGACTGTGGCTTTCAGCAAAAACAAAAACACATTGCTTAACATACAGACAATGACAAAATGTCACGTGGATGACTGTATCGACTCCACTCAGGCTAATGTCGTTTTCTTCTCGATTGTGTTTCTGCTTCAGATCCTGACATCACAAATGCTGTGGCCTCCGAGGAGAAGCCAGATTACGTGCTGTGAGTGTAGACAAGTTTTAAAGTCATTGTTCCATGTGGTGTCACTGTTTTAGATTGCTAGTGTTGCGTTTATTACATAATGTGGATGAGCAAGAAAAAGAAAGACTGAAGGATTCAAGCCTGAACTGTTACATGGCTGCATGACAGTGTTGCCTTGTGCTGCCATCTTGTGTCAAAATGTGGTACTACAGAGCAAGAAATTTTTAAAAGGCAATTATGCATGAAAAAAAGATTGTGATGACTGAACTCTATCTGAAGGACAAAATTCAGATGAATTAGTGGGTTTTCGTGCCCTAATATGTTGCATAAGACTACACTGTGTCAGACCGGTTATATCACTAGTCTGGTATCACTGAGTTCATCTGTTTCTCCTTGTAGCGCGTACAGCACCATAAAGAGCTTGGAGCAGCGTCAGAGGTACCAGGAGGATTTCTGTGCAGAATATGATGAATATAAAGATCTCCATTCCCGCATCGCCACCATAACTCACATGTTTGTTCAGCTCGGGTCTAAGATTAAGAGCCTATCCCCCGGCACACAACAATATAAGGTACATTTGTGCATCTGATCTCATTCATGGAACACGGCAGAATTGTGTCGTTCTGTGCTGCTGAATCAATACTAACAGCCTGTGCTTTGTACCATTTAGATAATGGAAGACCAAATACTAGAAAAGTACAACAAGTATCGGAAGGTGAGTCAAACATTTAAATGGTCCTGGAGTTGTTTCATTATGTACAGGATTTTTTTTAAATCTCGCCAAAATATGCAACTTATC
Organism: Stegastes partitus; assembly: GCF_000690725.1. NCBI lineage: Eukaryota > Metazoa > Chordata > Actinopteri > Pomacentridae > Stegastes > Stegastes partitus. The sequence goes on from NW_007579233.1 coordinate 143,192, forward strand.
AGAACAAAAAAAAAATGTAGAAACAGAAACAATCATTAGATTTTTAACTTTTTAATTGTCCTTGAATTAATCATGTGTGATGTGTCATTGCATCTGGAAAGTAAAGCAAATGTAAGTTTAAAATTGTCATATTTATTAAAATCGCTCGAACCATATCCGATAGTAAAGGAAAAAATTCTGCATTCCTGTGACCAATGGTCAGGACTTTTCAGTTGAAATGCAGGCAGTGTTTAGAAGGAGCAGATGTAAGTAGTAACACATCTATTGTATTTGGAGTCACCATTTTTTTCTAATATTCATAACACCTGGAGGCACTTAGAAAATTTTATGGTTACGGGTTTTTTGTTGTTTTTGTTGTTTTTAACTTTCTTAATCAAATAATCAAAGAAATTCAACGTTTTTTTTTTTTTTTTAAGATTTATGGCATTGTAATCACCATGCTACACAGAAGACATTTTTGCGTTTTCTCTGCTTCTAGCTTTAGTTATACTGTTTCCATGGAGGTGCAGGACTTCATTTTGCAGTGTAGAATGAGCCCACAGTGAGGAAAAACTGTGACATGAGCAAAAAAATGCTGAGAGAAAATGCTTAGGGTTCACAGGATTAAAAAGGGCTGCCCTTTCGCAGTAACACTTTACTTCGTATATTATTTCCACGTGTACTTATCATCTGTTCACACATTTCACATGATCAGATGTTCTCCACGATGGTTACGGGCAATTTTGGGGCTTAGTGTGAGTAATAAGTATAACAATCTGAACCCCTTTTATTAACGTGCTGTCTTATCTCTCCACAGAAGTTCCCAGGCTACCGGGAAGAAAAGAAACGCTGCGAGTATCTCCATGAGAAACTGTCGTACATCAAACAGCTCATCATAGACTATGATGTCTGTAAGGCGTCCTCATAGCGTTGGCTCTCAGATTTTTACAGATGGAACCCCCTGCGTTGAATACACAACAGGAGTGTCGAAGCGTTTTTACATGACAGTGATGTAAAGGGTTTCGTTTGAAACTGCAGCTGTCAACACAGACCGCTTCTGCTGGGACCACGGACGATGCTGTGAGCACTAATGATATTAAATCAATAGAAGATTTCACTCTGGTCTTTCTAAGCCTGTTTGTTCTGAAGTTATTATTTCTTAAGGGATGTCTCGATGTGAAAAATCCAAGGGAGAGGCAAAAAAACATCAGCCTTTCTAAAACCGGAGTCAGTGTAAGCCATTTTGATAGAAATATCTCAAAGCTAGTAATGACTTTAACTTATTCACTTTGTTTTTCACACTTGTGAACTCGAACATTCCTTAAGGCAGTTTTTCCTCTTTCCTTTTTTTTTTTATACATTTAAAGATTTCAATAAGCAGCATAAAAGAGGAAGTACTTTTCAATTCCATATCAAAGTGGCTTCATTTGTAATAAATGAGTGAAGCCGCCCACTGCAAAAAACTGAAATATTTTTAGTCATTTCATCTCAGATTTAGCTGTCATGTCATATTATGCAAATGAAGAGAAATGATTCCACTTGTTCCCACTGCAGTTTCCTTTACCGTTTCAGGCAAGACAAGTTTAAAGCTGCAACAGAAACCGAAAGGAAGTTTATTCTTTGCTGGAACCAAGTGGAATCATATCAGTCCCTGGCTGAACATAATAATAGACAAAATGATGTGTTAAAATGAAGGCATTTTACAATGCAGCCAGTGAAAGGATCATCCCGTTCGCCTGGATTCATATGGTTAGTTTATTTCAAGAGTGAAGCATGTGATCCTGTCGTATCGCGCTAAATTCACAACCCGTTCGAAAGCAGCTGAATCCAATGAGCAAAAACGGGAATCAACTGGTTGAACATGTTAAGAGCCACCGGTTCGCGTAGAACCTGCTTCAATAAGTCAAGGTATATGCCGTCTCCCATATGCACTTGTGTTTTATCTAAAGTATTTATTACCCACACTCCCTTTTCAACACCTGGTGAACGGACCAAAATGCATAGACCTTGTTAATCAAGTAGCAAGTCTAGTTTTAAAGTATTTTAACCTACTGGAAAGAAGTGTCTTTTTGCATAGAACTACTGATGTATTTATTTTTAAGCCATTTATTTTTCCCCCTCTGTCCTCTGCCACTGTTCTCCTCGGCTTGTAGCATCCGGTCTTGTTAGATCAAAGTGTTTGTATCCAAGCAGCTGAGGGAGGAAGGTGGGAAAGGTTGTGAATAGATGAAAGGTATCATAATATATTATGTGTTTTGTCTCTGTCTTGACACACTTGTGGAGAGTCTCTGCGTTTAAGCTGGCCCAAAGGCCTCTTAATATCAATGCTTTAACAGTGCACACAAAGGCCTCAGGTGAGCGGTTAGCCGCCACTTCAGCTGTGTTTGAAATAGTTCACTTGTACACTATAAAGGAGGATAGAAACAGCATCTAGACACTAGTATTGTAAGGCACAAAGCATGGCGGTACTTTAATGACTACATTGCACTGCATTTTTTTTTTGGTTATCGATTAAACTATAGGATCCTCATTTAGGAATCTGGATAGAAAATGATGGACAACACTAAGCTGTGGACTTTATAGTGTACAGTGAATGATTTCAGAATCAGCCCTGAATAGTAGATTTTCAGGAAGAAAAAAAAACAACACACAGCTATGTTGGTAAAACGTGTGCATTTGCGACGCCGTGACTAGTCGTGGTGTTTGAATTTTGTAGCCTTCAATTTCCAGTTAATAATCAGTGCCCATTCAGATTGTAATTGTTTATTGTGGTTTCAGTTTTTGCACTGAATGTCACCATGCAGTCAATGACATAGAAGCCTTAAGATTTCACTTTTGTATAACAAATTCTTCATACTGCCAATGTCAAGAAGGAGTCATTATCCACACACATCTGTTTCCTGCCTTATATTACTGCTAACTGTTACATTTCAAACTGTTTAAATGAACGCCAACTGTGGCTTTCTGTATTCATAATGCAATTTAATCATTGTTTAGTGCACACTTTGATTGGCCATGATGACATAGCTGACTCATCAGTTGCATTTGTAATCCTTCTGGTACTTTGTTTTCCTTTTTTTTTTTTTTTTTTAAATCATCATTGAGGTATATGTTTAGGTATTTATCATAAGGATTATCAATGATGTTTTTCCTGCTTACAATATTTCTATCGACGCCCCATTTGAGCCTCTAAGCATTTGAAGTAGTTTGAGTGTCCTCAGTGGGTTCTGCCATATTTCAAGCACAAAAAGGTCAATTTTAAAAGCAACAATGCTCAGTGACTTTCAGGAAGTGGATGGTAATCATGAGAAGGTTTCAGGAGGGAAAAAATGATAGTATCAAGTGGTTGATTGAGAGCCATAATTTGTGTGACAGTGATTTTCAATTTGGTTGTTGAGTATGGTAAAGGTTTAAAAACAGAATACTTCTGATGAAGTCACTGGGTGGGGTTTTCTACTTTTCTGTGCAAATGGTAATCACAAGCTCCATTAACAGGTTGGTAAACTGTTTGTTTTGTTTGTTTTTTTGGTCTTGTGCTGAGCATTTACAAGGTACCAGTGTGTACTGCACAGTAGGTGTTTCTATGTACAGCACACCTGCTGCAGGGGGTCTTCAGTTTCAGAGGAATCAGACAGGAGCGTATGCATTATGAACTGCATTTTACAAATGTATACTTTCTCTTGTGTTCTTGTGCAAAGTTCAAACAAATAAAAACATCAAAGAGACTTTCCCTGAGAGGTTTTATGCTTTTTTTTGTAAATTGCTCTTTGAATTTTCTCCGCAGGTAATGCAGATCATCGTTCATGTTTTTACTTTAATTGCAGCGTCTTTTGCGTGCAGTTCAGCACAAAACTGGATGCCTTTATTTGTTGTAACATCGGTCATTCTTGTTATAAAGAGGGCGTACCCAGCACACACTGGTTTGAGACCTCATATACAGTTGTAACCATGAAAGAACAGAAATATACCTTCAGATTGGGTTTCCTCTGTGACAGGTTTATGCTTCTGGAGATTGAGTTTTCTGTTCTTAATTTCATTAAGAGAGCTACAATGAACTTTTCTTGGAATAGTCAGTGGAGAATCTGGACTGAAATCTACTTACCAACAGTTTACCAAGCTTATTGGCTAAACTGTATGAAAACATTAAAAATGCAGCATTTACATCTGACAAGCTGTTCAAAATACAATGGTATAATATTCACTATCGTATCTTACACACCCTGTAAAATGATGAGTGATGGTAACTGTTTGGAAAATGATCTGCTGTGAGTTCTTCATTAAACAACTGTATTAGCTTGGGTCATATTTCGCTATTGATTCCACTGATTTTTTTTGGTGGGATGTGAGCTGAGAAACAAAGTGTTCAATCACACGTATTGATCTCCTGCAATGAGTCCCAAACAGCTCGCGTTTAACAGATATCGGAAGTCGTTTATTCGTGACAGCATCCTAACCACAATGAGTCAACACCAAAACAGAAATTAACACTGTGGCGCTCTAAAAATGGAAAATGAAGAATTGATGCTACTCATATGTAGTATTGACATGTCTGTGTGTCATACACAGTCTATGCTTGGACACAGCAATCTGAGATGGTTGACAGGGTTCACTAAAGCATAGGAGCAAGAACATGTCACATATCCAACCAGCAAATACATCATGACAGCTGTCACAGACAACTATGTTAAAATATTTGATAACTAGCTACATTTGATACTAGAGGAAAGTTATCTTAGCCTTGTCTCAATCGCTTTTCCCTAACGTTATCTTGTTTAGATGGGGTGCAAATTTGAACGTAAAGCAAATCATTTATTTACATTGGAAACTTCAAACTTTTTCTTTAATTCAGTTCAACTCAGTTTATATATATATATATATATGTCCATTTCAGCACATCAGTCATCTCAAGGCACTTTCAACATCACATTGCAGATAGAAAACTGACAAACAGTGCATTAGAGAATGACATAGAGGTCAGTGGGGTCAGTAACTGCAGATCAGAAATGCACAGCTCGGCAGCCAGAGACACCTGCAAAAACGTCCAACCCAAACCTATAGGAGACAGAAGACACAAAGTTAGTGACATGCAATTGTGGCATATGTGTAGGAAAAAAAGAGAGGAGAGGAGGGGTGCTCACTACATCATGGGAAACCCTAGTTATTGTGTAACTGCAAAGTAAAGAAAGTTTGCCTTTTGTGTTTTTTTGTTTTTCTTTTGCATATGAAATACAGTTTCTAGTGTGTGTTTACGAGGTCAGCAGGGCTTTTTTTTGGGGGAGTTTTTTTGTTTGTTTTTATAAAACCATACTTTGTTTTATTTCTTGGATCAACTCGTTAATTTTTTGCTGATTGGCCCATTCCCGTAATGCGCATGCTCAGAACCAGCAGTTACGGCGCACCCACTGGTTGATCACGTGACAACTGTTTGCGGCGCATGGCGGAACTGTTGTCATGACGACCGTGAACCATCCAACTCATGGTAGCATCTTTCAGGGCGCTTTGTAAAGTTTGGCCAAACTAACCAGGTAAGAACAACAATGACATTTATACATTTTTTTAAGAGATATTTTTATTCACAGCTGACTGAACCACGGTCACTATGACTCCACCTTTCTGCGTTCAATGTGGATGTACGGCGGTTTAGCTGGAAGGAACTCACCTGTTAGCTTACAAGCTGCCTTGTTTTGTCACCTTGTTTTCACTTGGCACACGCTTGTTAGCTTCAAACTTTTAAAGCTGTTGCCTTTCTTTCATTTTCTTGTGTGCAGTCTAAACTGTACTAAAAGTTGAGTTTACTGTTTGTCAGTAAACTGAAGTGTAAAGATGAACTGCTAGTGTCTCCTCCTGCAGCAGACCCAGACAGTATTAATGAAACTCTCAACACAGGCTAAGGGACTGTGTGCTTCACTGTACATTTAGAGTTAGTTATATAGACCCAATGGGGTTATTAAGTGTTATGTATTTCATTAAAATCAGTTTTGCATGGATTTTTGTTTCTATACTTAAAGTCTGAATTTAATTTAGAAACATTTACTTCAAAATTGTAATTGACTTCGATTATCCATGATGTATTGCTGATATTTTTACTAAAGTTGAAGGTCTCAGTATTTCCACTACTGGTGTGCATATGCAGTGTTTGCATAGGTGGGTGCCACTTGGAATAAGGACTGTCTTGACAACAAAGACCATTTTAATGACAGCTCCTGCACATTACTGACCAGTACTCTCCTAGCTATTGTGGACCTGCATAAAATTCAAACTACATTGTGTAAAACTGACATGTTTCTGCTAACGTAATATCCATGTACACCACAAAAGGTACACCACAAATGGAAGCAGCTGACAAAATTAAGAAATTGAGGAAGGCAACACCTACTTTGGAACTACCCAGTGTCACACAGGTACAGCATTTTACAACAGATATGTCGTGATCTCAACAAATCTTCTGGCAAAAGTCTTTCTTAACTGTGTATTATTTCTTTTCAAATGAAGACAAGACTAGCTGTTACGTTGTATTGTTCCAATTCTAAAAAATAGATTATTTAAATTAACATATCAATTCTCTTTAAAACTGGGTATGATTTCGTCCATCAGCTTCCAGAGAGCACCAATTGCCTTGCATGCTCGGAGGATGGCAGGTACCTCTGTCTGGGTCACTGCCGAGGCTTGTCTGTGTGGTCCGCGTCTTCTTTGACCTGTGTTTCTGAGTGGCTGCAGGACAGGCTGGAAATTACATCTGTTCAAATGACCAGAATAGCTGAAATGACCTATCTGCTTGGTACTGTCGATGATATGGGTGAGTAGTGCAGCTCTGAACAGACACCGTGCTTGTCTTCATGCATCATCTATCTTCTGTATTCAACCTGTATAGACAGTTGGATTTTCATAGATTAATAAATGCTTGAAGTGCACTGACTTGATCCTAAAGTTGCAAAGTATTTCAGAATTTCCCCTTAGGGTCAGCAAACTGGAATTTATCGAAGTGTATATAATGTATTATGCTCAGGATGTTCTATAAGTCTGTGGTAGTTCGTGCTATCCTGTATGCTGTGGTGTGCTGGGGCAGCAGGCTGAGGGTAGCTGACACCAACAGACTGATTTACAAGGCCGGTGATGTTGTGGGAGTGAAGCTGGACTCTCTGACGGAGGTGTCAGAGAGGAGGATGCTGCCCAAGCTTCTTGGACTTCCCAGTCATCTAGGACAATGCGTCACACCCACTCCATGATGTGCTGGTCAGCTACAGGAGTACTTTCAGTTCAAGACTTATTGCACCAAGATGCACCACAGAGCACCACAGAAAATCATTCCTGCCTGTGGCCATCAGACTGTACAACTCTTCACTCTGAGTGTCAGACACTCTGAGTGAAAAGGTTTACCGTGGACTTTGCACTGTTTAATATTGTGCTATTACCATTCAATGTGCAACAACACAAATAGTAGTACTATTATTATTACATTTTATATACACGCATAACAGCAAGACTGTATATTTATTTGTGTTGTATGTTTTAGTTTTTATTTTATTTCCATGTTAGTACTTTTCATTTATTATATATCTTTACTTCCTACTTCTTTAAGACTTTTGATTTGGAGTATCTGCAACTGAAAGCAATTTCCCCTACGGGATCGATAAACTATTTCTGATTCTGATTCTGATACAAGCAGGTTGTTTATTAAAAATATGTTGTCATACTGGTTGTCTCTGTTGACCTCGTCCACTGCAGGTGTTGCCAGAGTCTTTGCTCATCACTCTGATGTCATCCACCTCTTTGGTGTTATTAACATCATGGTGCGTATCATCACATTAGTCACAGTTGTTTTATAAAATGTCATGTTTATACTAACAGAATATAGTTTTCGACTGTGAAATAATATAATCATGTATGTGAGAAGAAAAGAAAATGACTACAAATCATTTTAATATCAGGAAGATGTCAACAAAAGGAGCATTTGTTTGACGTTTGAACTACATGAAGGGGGACATTATGGAGCTGCGTCAGTCAGCTGTAAGTAAAGACGACCATTTGGGCAATTTTTATTAAAGACTTTACATTGAAATACTGAATCACGTGAATTTCATATCCTCTCATCAGGTAATGGTGCTGCTTGGCTTGAGGTCTATCACTTCCCATCAGCAGCATGGCTGGAGGAGTTAGAAAGGGCTTCATCACAAAAACAGGTAAGAAATTGTAATTTAACTAGACTTTCCATTAGACATCTCACTGCCTGAAGAGGAGTGCAAAAAGTGCTAAAATTGAAACTTTTTATAATACAGTATAGCTGTTTGTCTTTTTGAAATTTTCTTGCCATTCAACCCCAGTCAAAGGGCACATATATAGCATGCTATTATTTCCTGATTTTCCTCACTTTTTGTCTGTATTATAGACTGACCAAGCTGACAAACATTTTTTCCAGTTTTTCTTCCTTGTTTCTAAAAGAATATATATAATTTAAATACTACCTAACTTATTTGTTCATTTTTTTTATTTACACAGGACCCAAACTCATCTGGAGAAGTGGATGTGAAATGGTCTCCAGTTGCAGTGATGATCAAAATCAAGCCACCCAAAATTCTAGCAGGTATATCTTTAACCACAGCAGAAATGTGTTACAACTACAGTGTGCTATAATTGAACAGAACAGAAATCCGTTGCGTGTGGGTGTGTGTATGCGGAGGTGACGGTGTACATGCAGAGGTTTGTGTGTCTACATGCGTCTCTGTCTGCTGTTGTGTACTGTATCTCTTGTGTTGTGATGAAAACCAGCTCCATCTATTCGTACTGTTGCAAATTGAAGTAAACAAATAAGATGTTCCAAGTTAAGAACGCAGCCGAGTCAATACGCTGCTGCTGTTTTGCAGGACGGCCATTAGATGGTCCACCTGAAGTGTCACAGACAACAGACTATTTGGCACACTGTGTGGCTTTGGACGTTATCATGAACAGCAGTCGTCAGTGGCAGAAGACGTCTTTCAGTAAAGAAACAGCAAAAACAAAGGAAACGTATGAAAGCCCAAGGTGCAGTAAAGTTGCAAATGCAATCAGCATTTCAGAACTCAGCTGCTTTGGTAGTTCTGTTG
>NW_007579233.1:152400-171593 GCF_000690725.1 Stegastes partitus
AAATTTTCAGCCAGGTTTGTAATCAAGCAAGAGTGTTGCTGGGTTTTCTCGTAGTTGCAATTTGTCTGTTGAATGTAAATTTCCTACGATTAAAGTATAATTTAATATGCTCCTTCTAATTAAGTCTCTGCATTTCATATTCATCAGTTAGCTCTTTTGAAGTCATGTTGAAGTGTGAATGCAGACTGTCCTATTATTAATTCCATGTTCAATCTCTGACCTTTTCTCAGCGGGAATGCCTGTTGCTGTTGCTGTGTGGTGGACTGGCAGCCAGAATCTCTGTCAGTATTTGCTGCAAAAAGCACCAAAGAACAAAGCAGGTGGTCTATTTTATTTGTTCAGAGATTAACCTGCTGGATGCTTACAAACACATCTTTAAAATTAGTTGCTACTGTGCCTTTTCTTTATACTAGAGAGGTTGATTGAGTCATAATTTAATATGAATTTTGATTTGGGACCCTTTTCTGTTTCTTGAAGCAGATGTGGAACCAATGCCTGATGTGCTGTGGCCACATGCAAAGGAAATCCTCTGCTCGGCTGTTAGTAGATGCACTCGTTACATAGCTCTTGGGCTGGATGATGCTCTGGTGTGTGTCTGGGACAGACTATCTGGTGAGCAAATCTAACAGTGGACTATCTCTTAAAGTGTGTGATGTGTGACCCCTGAGTTGTTTGGCTATAGCTGAAAACTCATTGTTTTAACCATTTTGAGTTTTCAGATAACCTGCAAGCATCTTATTCTCGCCAACACAAGGAATACTAAGAATGTTTACAGCATAGCATATGAGCAACATCATTATACAACACAATGAAAGGAACAAGCCAGTTTACCTCCTGCAGCCGTTTTGCTATGTTCCATGTTGCTCATTCTCCATCAAGGCTGTTAAACTTGATAGCTGATTTGCTACGTGTTGCTACAAAAGCTCAAACTAGAAAAAAGTCAAATACTCCAGAACAACAAGCAATAAATTATGTTTTAGTTATAGAAAATATGTAAAATGAGTGAAATAACCCCTATGAGGTAATAATGATAATAACAATAATAGTAATAATACATAACTTTTATATAGTGCTTTTTAAAAAACTCAGAGACGCTTTACAAAAAGCATACAAATGGAAACACAGTGGATAGAAGAGAACGGACAATGAAGTATTGAAGTGTGATAGTAGAGAGTGTGGTCAAGGAGGAAATGCCAGTTTGACCAGGTGGGTCTTGAGCTGTGATTTGAAGTTCTGAGAGAGTCTGATTGTCTAATGTGCTGAAGAAGGGAGTTCCACAGGGTGGGGGTGGCAGCAGCAAAGGCTCGGTCCCCTAAGGTCTGATGCTTGGTTGTGACGATGGGGGTCAGGAGGAAGGAATCGGCAGAGCAGAGACAGCGGGTGGGGCAGTTATATTGAAGAACTCAGAGGTACTGAGAAGAATCCTGCTGAGTCTGTTATTTTACAAATGAGTGCATGTGTACTACATGCACAGCATGTAGGCTGTTCAGCATGTTAAGTCTCAGTGTGGTGACTTGGCAGCAATCCCCTTATCATATTTTACATTAACGGTCCAGGACTCCAGAGACACTTTTGATTGAGATAGATTGTAGAATAACTGACATTAATGAGTCAGTTGGCTGACTTTTGGATCTTTTGGGTGATTTTACTTATGCCACTGGTACATGAAGTTTTAGCAGTAATGCAGGAAATGAACATTTTAGTTGTTTTATAATAAAGTGCTCATGGCCATCATTCTGAATTCACCAGTGGAGCCTCAGTGGCTGTGGTCCAGACACTGTCTTGCTTTAAGCTAAATGCTTTGTTAAATCTTGTTGTCAAAAACAAGTGAAACTTGTGTAAACAGTCCCAAGTGTGCGTGTGTGTGCGCGAGTGACTAACAGTCTAACGTTTGCTTCAAGTTTAAAATATAAACAAGTTTAAGGCCTAATTCTCGTTGAATCTTTTTCCTGTCTTTCTTTCAGGGGCGCCACTGGCTGTTGTCTTAGTTCCAGCAGAAAACAGTGCTTTCATCAGGATGCAGTTTACAGATTACTGGTCTGTGTGTGCTGATGATTCCGAGATTTTTACTGCAGAAAAAGTCCATCTTTTGTTGTTGTGTAAAAGCGGAGAAATTCACACCGTGACCACAGGACGAGGGACACAGTCCTGCACAACGCAGCTCACTGAAAGGTTACCTGAGTTTGACATATTCCTGTATTTACTGTGTACAACTAGCTTTCTCTGCAAATTAAATTCCTTCTTGTCCTTCTGTGCCCTGCTTGATAACTCAAAAGGCTATGAGCGGATGAAACTAAACATTGTCGTGCATTATGTCCTGTGTCTGTACAGGCCAGAAGACAGCAGGGACTTCCCATCTGTCATTACCTCAGTACCATTTCTCCAGGGTTTGGTAGGAACACTAAAGCTGTTAATGAATGATTTGCTAGAAAACTAATTAATAATTTCAGGCTCATTTTACTCTGTTTTCTTGCCCCGACTAGTCACTTGTGGTAAAAAGAAATGGAAAAATGTTCCTCCAAGATGTTATCAACAAAACCACTGTGTGCTTCTTGACTCCTCCCACAACCCATCTGGTTTCGACTCCCTGCAGTCCTGTTTATGCGCTGAACGCCAAGCTGCAAACTCTGTTCATACGAGGTACACCCCCCCACCACGGAACCCTTCTAAGTATTGATAATGAGAGTCACAGGTGATGTGACATGAAGAGCATGACATTCAGTGAACTGTCAGAATAAATACTTTAACTCCAGGTTTTCATGTCCCACCCAGGTGACCAGGACACCAGCTGCAGTGCTTCTTCCGAGGACAGCAGCCAGAGTCAGCTTTTCATCTTCCGTTTCAGAGAGTCTGGCATCACTAAACAGTTTGTTATTTCACACCCAGACTCTCCACAACAACAAAAAACACTGAGCTATGACACATTAGAAGAAACCTGCAATGTCTACCTCCAGCAAAGGTGAGTTTTTTTTGTCTCCATCATCTGAATAATGTGATTATGTTTGTTTTTTTAATGGACTCCCAAGATGAATCAGATATTATGTACACTCCAAACGCAAAACAAACGATTCCTGTTTGAATGTTGAAGTAGCTTTGTGTTCCTCTGTTTTCATGTCAAGAGCTCTGTCTGTGGCTGAAAGGACCAGAGATATAATGAAGACATGGGAGCGGCTACAGGAAACTGCAGTGACATTACAACAAAGACAGTAGAGCTGCAGCCAGCTGAAGAACTGCAACAAATCATCTAGGTACTACTGAGATACTACAAACCTGTCTGGATTCCGACCTGCTTCACTGCATGAATCTCCTTGACACACAGTGCTAATTCACAAACAGATATCATTTTTGCCATTTGAAATATTTGCAAGCAGTGTAGAATATGGATTTTTTTTTTTTAATGGATATAAGTAATAAAAAATAAAATAAAATACATAAAAATATCTGAATCAACACAAGTCTCTTGAAATTTCTGACAGACATATTTTTCCAATAAACTGTTGATGATATATCGTGCAGAGCAGTGATCAATAAGTAACTGATTTACAGCAGCTGTATTGATTTCTGCTCCATTTCCCGGTGGGGTCACACTGTTAAATTATATCGTGGACCAAATCAACACGTCAGATTCCACATATGTGAACACCGACTTGGCAAAAAAAAAAATTATTCTGGTTATAACAAAATTATATAATAAGAAGTGAAACCTATTCAGCTAAATGTGTGTTTTTTCAGGGCTTTAAATAAAAAACACAAAGCAACAACTGAAAATGACAGAAATCATAGAAATCATATCTTTAACTTAAAACTGTATGTATGGTCTGCCATAAGCAGCAAACGCTGTATGATAAGTGGACCAAAGGTATCGTGGCTGTGTGTTTTCTCTGATAAATCAGTATGATCCAATAAGATTATGTAGCTGAAGTATTTCATATCGATAATTGATTGATGATCATCTTAAAGCAACACTTAAACTGAACAGTCAAACCTGTAAATACTGTCTCATGCTACCAACTAATCTCCAGTTTTTATTTTACTGTAAAATCAAACTCAGGCACTGATACTGAATTTGTCTCAGAAAACAAGAACATGGTTGTGTTTCTATCTGTGGTGCTGCGAGGCCATGTCTCATGTGTCTTTTGAAAGGGTGACTGTATTCAGGATGGTGGTTTGACCTCAGTCATGGCATGAGTTTGTTGCCTTTGGGGCCTTTGAATGTTTCATGTGTCATTTTCAGAGGACACCAACTAATGTAGGAGAGCGTACAGAGGATTTTATTAAAGTACACATCTTTAAATTGTAGTATACAACAAATTGTAAAGATAATCACACAGGTTCAGTTTGAAGGTTTTATGAAACTGGCACGTGCGAATAACAGGGGAATGCAATGGCTGAATAACGAGGGCAACAGGAAATTGGAGGATAGGTGATATGGACACAGATTGGTGACAAAACACTAAGTACATTCTTGAACCATCATGTGGGAGTCGTGTTCGTTTCACAGACTTTTTTTTCTCCTCCACCCATAACAGTGTCGCTGCTATTCTTTGCACAGACGCATTTATTCACATTGCTCCGTAATTTGTATTTGTTTTCACCAGTCCTATCAGATCATACTGTGGCGTGTCTCTGTGAAAGGGAACAGATACTGATACTGATTTTAATATCTGCTTCAAAGCCTCATTTGAATTTCTAAAAAGCTTTACAGAGAGATTGATTCCAAAGGGCCAGGTGCTCTATGCAGAGAGCCTGGCGTGTGTTTGTGTCAAAATCAATTTTGTACTTTTGAAAAAAATCTGTGGGAGGCAGAGAGTTTGCAGTTTGTTTTTTTTACCCAGTGATGCCACTTCAGGTGTTTTTTTTTCTCTTCCCCAGAGCATTACAATTAACTGTAATATTTGTCTTTTTTGTTCATTTATTTTTTTCCTACACTCTTTGGCAAAAGCTAAACAAAATGACATAATTGAAACTGGCAATTATTTACTTCTCCATGTCCAATTATACTGAGTTAATCAAAGAACTACTTTGATGTTTTGGAAATATGACTTTTTGCTTTCTAACTCTGAGTTACAAATGAGAATGATGTGCCACATACCACCGTCTTGTCTGTACAGCAACTATGAAGCTACAGTGAGCAGCAGGTTCGCTTAGCTTTACAGAAACCCACAATGTGTCGTTTTTAAATGTTCTGTAAATTAATCATATGAGATATACCATGTTAACCATGTTACTTCATGTTATTTGAATTGCCCCTATGGGATAAATACAGTTATTTGAATTGAACTGAATGGAACAGCTACAAAGTCGACAAAGTCAGGCTAGCTGTTTATGCTAAGCTAACCAGCTGTCAGCTTCATATTTACACACAGATCTGACAGTAGTATTAGTTTTCAAATATAACTCTCAGCGTAATTTCCAAAATGTCACAGTTTTCCTTTATGAACTAGTTCCACAGACTGACAGAAATCAATTTTGCGAATTGGTTATTCATCAAGGCATCATTAAGCAAACAAAGAAAAGCCTGTTTCCAGCCAAGACTGTTCAGACGTCACCTTGATTTCAAGAAAATTGCGATGAACATTTTTGACTTTCTGCTAACATTGTTCATGCCAACAATGAATCAGGAGTTTGAAAAAATAAGTGATAGATTAATGGATTAAAAAAAACAAAAACATAAGTTGTGACCATAGCAAATGGAAATATTTGGCATAAGGTTACAAATTAAAATTCAGATCATTTTCTTGGTCCCGTTGGCACACTGTTGGGTTGATTAATGAAAGATGGATGATAAAGACATCAATTTAGAAAGTGGATTCAGTTTCTTATCTCAGTTTAAAATGATTAGTTTGTTGCCACCACGGAAAGTGACCTAAAGAAATCCTCCATGTGCACAGCCAGCCTTCATTAACTGCAGATATAGATTATTATTAGGGTCCGAGCACTACAGTGGACCCTATTGGAACTGCCATGTCATTGTTTCGTCATCACGAAGAAACACGTTTTTCAGGTCCTAAACATACTCTAAAACTCACAAAACTTGGCACACACATCAGACCCATGGAAAAATTTTATAATTAGGGGGAAATACATACCTCAATAGAAAAATGGCTCCACAGCGCCACCTAGAAAATTTCAACGGAGTCCCATCGGAAGAACGTTTGACCTAGACCTACACAATTTGGTAGGTTTATGGAGGAGGTCAGGACGAATAAAGAAGTCAGTGACAGCCATACCCTAAACCCAACAGGAAGTCCGCCATGTTGGAAAAACGGCGAGCCATTTTCCTCATTTTTGGTCATTACAAAATCTCCTCCCAGGGATTATGTCGTACACACCTGAACTTTGGCCAGCATAAACTCCAGGACGTGGTGATTAAAGGTTGTTAAAATTTGCACAATTTTGATGAAAGGCCATTTTGTGCATTTTTGCTGTGTTTCTGGCATTCAACGGAGTCCCGTCGGCAGGCCGTTTCACCTAGACCTACAAAATTTGGTGGCCATGTGTAGCAGGTCGGGATACACAAAAAAATCAATCAGCGCCAAGCCCTAAACCCAACAGGAAGTCCGCCATTTTGAAAAAACACAGCGCCGTCGAACACCATAAAACGGGAAGTACTGTGGAGCTGACCTGTACGTGCTCCAGTCTGCCTGAAATTATACACACATGCTCTGAGTTCCAGCCACAGCACATTTCCGCCACGGCCCGACATGCACCGTGGCTCGCCATGAAGCAGGAAGTGGCTTATAACTAGGCCGCACTTGCTCCGATCTGCCCGAAGCTCGACACACCGGATCAGAGTCCCGCCCAGAGCGCGTTTCTGTCAAAACTCGACATGCACGAAGGCCGACAATCATAGGATCTGTCCATCGCCGCTTGTGGCTTTAGTTATGATTATTTTGCGAGACATTAATGTTCGGCAGTATTTTTTAGTATAGTCATGTGCACATTAATCATTGCTCAACACACTATGTTTATTAGATGATTACAGGTTGAACAAATGCATCCAAAGTTACATCTCTCTCCCCTTTGTTGACATTTGAGCATCCTCTAATCCTCTTCGAGCACTGGACAAGAGCTCGCTGCACCTGAACCTACATGTCCCATTTATACCTTTTTCTTAACGAAAGCCTTGTTTTAGAAAAAACTGACACCAATTTGTCATGATTCCAGAGTAGAAATGGCCTTTCTATTTGGGTGCTCTGACTCACTGCTGATCATAGGCAGCTGCCCCTACAGGGATGCTGCTGCTAAACATCAGCACAGAGACTGACGTGTGTTTACATTAGAAATCTCCATGTAATTGCTGCCCAACATGAATTTGTATGCTTCCAATTGCAGCTGCATTTTTTTTTTTCAAACAGCAAAAAATGAACCAACACTCCCTCCACTGGTGCCAATAAATACATTTATTTCAAGATGACCACTAATTACAATTTACAGCACACATAAACATTCCTCAGTGTCAGTAGCTCACATTATGTCAGCATAAGATGATGAATGTATTCATTATGTGAGCTTTCCCTCCTATAATATAAAGTTGTGAATTTTCCAGCCTACAGCAATTTCTGCCCCTTTTGTTTTGTACATGAGCACTTTAAGTAAGCTGAAATGACATGTAGCATTCAATGAGACGGGTCCCCACACATCAGACAGTCAGACACCGAATACATCTGAATAAATAAATAATAGTTATACAACAGTGGTATAAACCTTCGAAGGCCCTCTTCCCCTCTACTCCTCTCATAAAATGCTCTCAGGGTTGGACTGAACTCTTTCTGCGTCAGTGTCGGCAGTTAGAAAGCTGCTCCTCTCTGATGTCGACTCTGTTTTGCTGTTGTTGTCGCTGCACAGCGTGAGCCTTTCTGGGGTAGCAGGGCTCACTCCTCTTTTTAGTGACAAAGAATTGGCAGCACAAGCAAAGGATCCGGTTATAACTGTGTCATTATCCAGGTCCGTCGCTGTGGCAGCTTTGCAGTAGTATCGCCGGAGCCCCTTTCGGAAGTGAATGGTGAACAGGCCGTAAATGACTGGGTCCAGGCAGGCATTGATGAGCCCAAAGATGAACAGGATGTGAGTCAGAGAGTGAGAGACCTTCCCCTCCAGGTCATCGGGAAAGAACCAATACCACAGGCCCAGCAGGTAGTACGGAGTCCAGCAGATAATGAAAGACAAGACAATCACAATACTCATTTTCAGAGTTCTCATCCGGGCTCTGGGGATGTTATTCTTTGAACACCGCAAATGCAATTCATTGGAGGGCACTGGAAACAAAATAGAGGACAGACACATTAAAAGACTTGAAAGCAAACATATAATAAATTCCATCCATCCATCCATCATCTATACACCGCTTAATCCTCACTAGGGTCACAGGGGGGCTAGAGCCTATCTTAGCTGGCTTAGGGCGAAGACAGGGGACACCCTGGACAGGTCACCAGTCTATCGCTACACTCTGAGACAGACAACCAAGCACACTCACATTCACACCTACGGACAATTTAGAATCATCAATTAACCTCGACATGTTTTTGGACTGTGCGGGAGGAAGCTGGAGAACCCGGAGAGAACCCACACTGCACTGGGAGAACATGCAAACTCCACGCAGAAAGATCCCGGGTGTCCTCACCGGGACGCGACCTTCTTGCTGCGAGGCAACAGTGCTAACCACCGAGCCACCTTGCAGCCCACATAATAAATCAAAAAAGTTAATTCAATTTTAAAAAATTACT
This sequence comes from Stegastes partitus, assembly GCF_000690725.1. Classification (NCBI taxonomy): domain Eukaryota; kingdom Metazoa; phylum Chordata; class Actinopteri; family Pomacentridae; genus Stegastes; species Stegastes partitus. The sequence goes on from NW_007579233.1 coordinate 161,127, forward strand.
TATCAAGGGGCAGTTCTTAATTTCTTGAGGTTATGAGAGGTTCAGTTTCAGAGTGTTGCAACAGAGAAAAGATGCAAACTGACTTTTCATTATAAACTAGACAACTAGATGAGGCCAGAAATCGCATAGCACAAGAATAGCTTTTAAAAGTCAGCTCAGAGTGTGCTTCTGTCTCTGAAAATTGTTTATTCCTACATTAGTGGTGTTATATTCTTCTACAATATTCTGACACTTCTAATGTTAACATACTGATGATTAGCAAACATAATATTAACTATGTCCACCCTTTTAGTTTAGTGTATTTGCATGCTAACATTTTGCAAGTATTTAGTCATAAAAATCAAGTATTGTTTAAAATTTTAAAAATGGATTTGATTTCCTCTTAAATGGGGGAAAAGGATACATGGTGCAAATTCATCATTTGCCCACCATGGATGTTCGCACTAAGTTTCATGGTAACTCAGTAGTTCCAGTAACTGGCAAACATGCAAAAATGTAAACCTGACGGTGTTGGCAAAAGTCCAGGGATCATTATCATTAGGATCATTTCTTGAGGAAACCATCTGGTCGTTAAATGCTCATCACAGCATCTCTTCTGAAAACCATAGTCTCAGTTGATGTTAAAATCCCAGTTTACAGGTTGACTGTGGACGATGCAAAGTAAGACTGGGAAGGAGGCAAAACTGACCCAGCCTTAATTTACACTTACAATTGTCCTTTTTCAGTCGTTTGGAGATCTCACAGAAGATCCTGGTGTAGCAGGTGATCATGATGACGAGCGGGAGCAGGAACAGGCAGGAAAACGTGAACATGTTGTAGGCTGTTTCATGCCAGCGTGTGACGAAACTTCCTCTTGTGGTGCACTGAGTGAAGTCCTCGGGATGGATAATGGTCACATTGTGAAAAAGGAACATCTGTGAAGGGAAATGAACACTATTTAGAAAGTCATATGGGATAACATCTTAAGCTTAAAGGGTCTGTTAACCACAGGCCCGACAAAAATATTTCTCTCTTGCCTTTTGCATTAGTCAGTCTGACAGTTACACCTTTTTTTCACGGTTTCTGTGATAGAAATGATTCCAATTTCAGTTGTCGGTGTCAAAAATGATTTGCACAACTGGATAGGACTGAAAATCAACAAGTACCATGAATGAAATAAGCAAATATGTTGGATGAATGAACCCCTTAAACTATGACACAGCAAAGCTCCTGTTATAAACAACCTTTTAAAACTGTTAAATCTACAATCAGAGGAATAGATGCCACCCATCTTGAATTTGCTTATTGAAAAGATCATCTTCTGTTTACAGGAACAACATAAATGCTGCAGGTCTCTCAGAGCAGTTCACAGCCTCCCTAACTCATGACCCACAGAGCTCATCAGGAGGCACATCAGGACCTTTATTTGTATAGGATTATGTAAAGACTTAAGTGAGTTGTAGAAACCTGAGGAATCAAAATAATGTGTAACTGAGTATGAACAGGCCTGTTTGTGAAATAAAAGACAGAATATCACTCGGAGAAGAAAAGAAAACTATCCAGAGGCGAAACTATAAAGCATTTTATATACCACAGATGTTTTTTTTTTTAACAATAAGCCTTATACGTTTAATGAATATGTGGTTCTGTTGTGATCATACAACTGCTGCTTAAAATACGCATAGAAATAATTGAAAAGAACAACTTGATTGTCTTTTCCTGTTTGTTTTGATGTTTATGTCAATTGATGCTCATCAAAATGTAGTTAGTTGAATACAACACTCAGAAGGCAGATTGTTCATCAAATTGAACATGAAAATTCACTTTACTTTGCTTCAGAAGACAGAACATATCCCAGATGCAAAAGTGCCAGGTGTTTAAAGTGCATCTTTTATGTCATCTACAACAAAACTTTACATAGTGACAGCTGCATAATTCAACACCTGCAACCAGGATAAATTATGGGATTTATCCAGAACAACAAAAAGATAAAAATAAGAGGCAATATTCTCCCAAGCTCAAGATCGGCCTGAATGCTCACACACAGCAACCAGACCAATCTGTGTAAATTGCTCCTTAATTACTGTTCACTTTGGTCCTCGCTTCAGCAATTTGCCACATGGTGATTAAGATGTTTTGGTATTGACAAAAATAGACACATGTCGGCAAGAAGCTCTGGTGGAAATAATTGTTTTGTTCAGACAGGAATTGGAGGAAGACTGCATTTCATACATTTTTGTTGAGCTGGTTTTTATTTGGAAATGTTTTTTTTTATGGACCTGAGATTGTAAATCACAGAATATAAAATACTCATGTAAGAGCTTCAACCAATGTAGGAAGGATGTCAGAGTATAGAATGTAGCCGTGTTTTTTCCGTGCACGGAAACACACCTGCTCGAAAAACAGTGTAAAGCCTGATCTAATTACAGTCAGTCCTGAGCCCTTTGCCCATGCTGTCAGCAGGAACGCCAGACCTTACCTGAGGGACTGAGAGCACCACGCTCATGCCCCACGCCACGGTGAGCATGACTCTGTTCCTCTTTCTGGCCTTATTGATTGCCAGAGGGTTGAGGATGGCCGATTGCCTGTCCAGACTGATCACCACAGTGACAAAGGCGCAGGAGTACATCGCCTGCAGTTTTAGAAACATCAGCAGCCTGCAGGCAAAGTCCCCAGCCAGCCACTGGACTGTGATGTTCCACACAGCGTCCACAGGCATCACGATGAAGGTCACCAGCAAATCAGCCACCGTCAGGTTGATGATCAGCACCCTGACGTGGGATTTTCTTTTCCCATCGCTGTGTGCCGCCAACAGCACGGCCAGGTTGCAGAAGGCAGATATGCTGCAGAGAATGAAGGTGATGATCACTCTGACTTTGGCTGCTGTGGTAAATGTGGGCAACTGCGGGGCCTCATCTTCCGCCGTCCAGTTGGAAGAAGTGCAGTTGCAGCTGGCGTTAACTTGGTGGTCTGTCGCCAGGTGGTACATGGTCACTGCAGAGTCACACAGAGAGGAGTTCATTTTCTGAAGCTCGCAGAGGAGGAAACATCCTGCTCATCCACCGTGAAGATCAGCGCTGGTAATAGGAGTGAAGCAAGAACAGGGAATTAACAAGGGACTAAATGGATGAGTCAGGGGCCGTGAAGTGAGCGCAGATCAACCGAACACATCGTTACGAGAGGAGGCCAGCAAACAACTCATAAATGAATAATAGCCTACAGCAGCACATCAGAAGGAAGTAATATGCATAAATGCCAGCCACATATGCGCTGGACTGGAAACACGGAGCTCACATACTGTGAAGAACGTGCAACTACATTTAACTGATATTAGCCTGCATGGGGAGAAATTCCACATGTGGACGGTTTCTTAGAGTGCAAGCAATAATAAGAATTCAAAAAAAAATCATGAAAGGAAATCCAAACTAGAGTAATAAAAAAGATTGTTTAGGATACATTAAAATATCCTGCCTAATATTGAAAGATCAACAACAATTTGAAAAATACAAATATGATGTGAACTGAGATTGAGAGAGCAGCGCTACATCAACAGCATTACAGTGATTCTTTGTCTATAGCCTAGACCATGAAACATTTGGATGTAAGAGTCACTCATTATTCATCAACCCAAGGACTAGAGAGATGTCCCATCAGTACCAGCTTTGCCTTGAATGACTACAGCAACGTGATCGACTGCACATTACAGCTGCACTTGTATCAACATGTAATAAAACAGTAATTATTATAATAGACACGGAGGGATATAACTTGCTGAATGACATAATGTAAGCAATATAAAAACAACTGATTTTGTAGTAAGTACAGACCTGAGATCACACTACTCACCCAGTTATTCACTCTCACTCTCTTTCACACACACCCACTTTGTTCTCTTTTGTCCAAATCACTTCTATATTGTGGGTCTTTGAGAGTTTTCCAGTTGAATATAAACGAGAGTAAATTGACAAACGCATGCAGTTCTTTATAAATAATCAACCTAAATGGTTCCTTTTTCTTTTTCTTTTTAAGATCAGCACCACACCCATAAAGCAACATTCAGATGCAAGGAATATTGAAGAACTTGGATGTCCAGCAGACAAACGCGTGACCGATGTAGCCAAGATGTATCCAAATCTGCAGCTGCTTTTACGCACGGTCGTATCCCGCTCCACGCATGACATTTTATCCCAACAAAGTTAGGACTTATAAAATCTAATCTAATCTAATCTAATCTAATCTAATCAACGCAAAAAAAAACAGGTTGATCTCCTCAATCAAACAAATAGATTTGAGGTGAGGAACATTGCGCACAGTTATTCAAATTATTCCTAAACATTACTGACAGCGTGTAAACTGTACGAGAAAGGAGAAAAAAACAACTTACGTGTAGGATAGGAAGGATGTTGGACCCCAAGTATTTAAAAAATAAAATAATTACAACAAGCTTCTTGGTTGTTTGTGTCCGTTTCTTTTCCACAGGTATGCAGCTGTGAGTCCAAGCAGGCAGCAGGTTGAGCTGTGCGGCGCCTCTGCTGCAGCCGCGCCACCTTTACCCAAACACCAATCAGAGCAGGGAGGATGAAGCTCTGGGGTGTGGTCTGACCTCAACTCCTTTCACACCAAGAAAAAGCAAGCAGTCCATGCAGTAAAGGCACAAAAAACTAGGGTGGATGATCACAAGGCAAAAATAATCAAATAAGTAAATAAGTCAGAGTTTAGATGTTGCCCATGCTGCCTGAAATCCTCCAGTAAAACTTATACAAGGCTGTTGCGTAAGGCTTGGCTTGCAGGCAGCTGAGACTCAAAGCTGCTTGAAAAAACAATATTCTGTTTAATGTGAAGCCCAACTGACGATTACAGAGAATTTGGTACATTGTTAGAGTTCAGGTCAAAGTTTTGGTCCTTCATATTTCTCTTGGATGTTTAACTGGACAGATGTTCAGAGTCTGAACATGTAAAGAACCGCTGAGATCAACCTTAAACGTTAGTGAGGCAAAAAATAAAAACTGTTATATGAAGATGCTTACCACTGCTACCCAAACTAATAAATGACAAAATGTTCTGCTGATGGCTGCAAGAGTGAACAAGAGTTTTTATGCACTCCCAGCATCTGAGTGACTAAAGATCCAGCGAGTTAGTTGCCAGTGCAGGTAGTGTCACTATTAGCTTTGATCATCAGCGCATAGGTCAGAACTCTGCAGAAACTGTAAAGGTTAGGTACAATCAGAGATCGTGGAAACTTTAAGAGCAATTTCAAATCAGTAAACAAGCACCAATAGTGCGTTACTGTGTCTTCATTTTGCCTTCAGTGAAACTTGAACTTGGCCAGAATTAGCCCTTTACATCCGTTTGCTTCTCTATTGCTTCTGCACCGCTGATATTTTTATTAATAACCACAAAGTCTTGACGTGGACATCAGCAGCTCGACTGTATTTAGGCTACAGACAAACAGTTCATTTAGGACTGCCTCCTTTGCGGCTAAATCCAGTAGTTATACAGTCATGGCAGAATGAACCGCAAGTTTTTGAGCTAAAAAATTTGATAGACACATTCTGGGGACATGGGAGACTTTGCTGAAAACGGGCACTATGTGACACCTTTAAATCTTTAGCTGTAGTTGTCTATCTGCTAGCCAAAATTTGTGACATGACAACTTAACTGGAAGCCAACTGGAAGGGGCAGTTTCCTTCTGCTCAGCAAGTAAAATTCCTTTTTTTTTTTTTACAGAAAATGTCACCTGACTCACAAACCTAATGCTTTGGGTGGTCATGTTTGAAAACGTGACGGTGAAGTCGGATCTAAAAGGGTGTTTGCTGCCACTGTATATGCTGTATATGTAGTAGCTCATTGTTTGCAGTGAAAAATATGTGACGCAAAATGTCTGGAGGTGAGAATGGTAACAGGAATATCTCTCTTCATTTTAGATACAGCCACCAACACATTTTGAGACACGGCGTCACAGAAAAAAGTTTACTTTTAGCAAAGAAGCAGAAATATGTCAGTCCTATGTGAAATGAGGATATCTTTACAAATGAGAGTCATCTGCTTTGTCTACTAAAATGACTCCATATGTAGATTTAATAGATGATGCGTGAACAACTTTAACTGCTGGGCTCTGTTTCCATGGTAAAGTCTCACCTAAGGCTCAACGCAGGTCCAGGTGAGGAGCAGAAATGACAGGGATTAATTATAGCAGGTCCTTTAACTTCGCACAGTGCTGTCTTTCTCATTTCCAATTTGAGTAAGAACCAAAGGAAAGCATGAAGACACAGCTACAATATCGAAGGGTCTTCACATGGTAGGAATGGAAACCAAGCGAGGGCACGTTTGTGGTTTAGTAAGAATGATTCACTGGAGCTGTTAAACGAATGTATCTGGAAAAATGATGAATGTCAAGTTGAACGTTTTCTTCAGTTTGAGCAGGTAAAACCATTTACCTGAAATGATGAAAACAGGAAATAGATTTAATGGATAGAAAGAAACACCTTCTGTTCTGTTCTTTTGTAATTAATCAGGAATCTAACACAGCTAATAACAGTGTCGCTAACAACCCAGGCTACTGTTTGTTCAGATGAGTCACTTTTAGTCACATTTATAAATATTGCCAGAGTTACTGAATTCTTAACACCAAGGTTTTGCAGAGAATTAATAAGATTGTGGATTGAAATGCCAGGAGGAGTCAATCACAATAACAGATAGATTTTGTTATCACTAACTTATTTATTCCAGAATGACTGACCTTGTAGGTGTAAATCCATGACAGATACATGAAGGTTATGATGTGCTCCTTCAGTCTTACTTCACCCAAGAGACAAGTAGTTTGGGGATTTATTCTAGCGACTTTAATTACTGTCAAAGTTGTCTGATTGTGGATTTCAGCTTCTTTTTTGTCTTCTTTTGTGTGTGTGTGTTGCTCATTCCTATTTATTTATTGTCAGTGTTACATCTTTATATTTGTTCAATGGCACCACCTCACAGAATTATACGTTTGTTTGTATGATTTCATACATCATTCTTCACTAGAATCAAGTTTATTCGTCTACCTGCTCGCGTCAGCTGCTCCGGATAACAAGATTGTGCTCTGGTGGAAAGTGAATGTGGTTAGCTTGTGGAAGTAATCTGTTTAGGTGCAAAGCTTTGAGCTGAGGCCTTGCACAACTGTGTCCTTTCTTTAGGGATGTGTTTGTCTGTGCTTGACAACCACAACAGAAAAAAAAAATGATTAGTGACCTACATAACTGTAAGGCTTCTAGCAGTGTGAACCAAAATCTTTTTTTTTTTTACACCAACCTCCCATTTCAGCAGGTGCCATCATTCAATCACAATCCCCCAAGCAGAGAGAACTGATGAGTTAATCAGGCAGCATTAATGGAGTCATTATGATTAATGCACTTACAATCACTGCTCAAGGGTGTGAGATACTCGGCTGACTCACAGCTGGCCTCAGCCTGAACCTCTCGAGACAAACAGATTTACACTGTTGATGCAGAGGAATAGGATTTAACCCAGTTATGTTCAGAAAAATATGATAATTTACACCCGGCTTGACTCAGAAGGCCTTGGATTCAATTCTTGAATGAGGACAGGAGTTTTTACTGGCAACAAATTAAACTAGGACTACCAGTGTCCGGAGAGAGGACAACATCCTCAATTTCAAAACATCAGTAGAGTCTCCCCTGTTTTAACTGCATCAAGTTCATCTGATCTGACATCAAGACACTGGCAGGGATTCTTTACATCAGCGTTGCCAAAAGAGCTGGTCTCCCATGTGATGTTTTAAACAAATATACATGACCTTCATTTGCCAGCCCAGCGAGGGGTAGGCAAACAAAAGACCCCCTCGAGGAGCTGGAGTTCATCTATATTCTGTCTTTTTGTCTTTTATTCCTGAGTGAAACGCTTGATGAGGCCACCCTGTGCACCTTCATCAACATTCTCAAGGACAGGTCAGCGCCCTGCGAGGTTTCCTGTCTGCAGCCTCCACACCCACTGACTCCCTTTGATGGTGCAGCAAATACATGGTGCCCATGAGTAGAGCCAAAACACATGAACTCCTTAATTCCTCCTGATTAATCTCCTAATTTAGTTTTTGTTTTATAATGCAGATTGCTGTTATGTTTCAGGATTCGCTGTCAGACCTGTTTTTATGCTGCCTGGTCAAACCTAAACAGATGAACCTTGATACCTGAAACCATTTCCAGACTACTAATCTACTTGCAAGGAACTGTCAAAACAACACGCCATCCTCCTCCTTGATGCGATGCCCTTGTGTGCATGTTGCAGGACCCGATGCGACACACTCAGATGGATTCATTTTCACTAAGTGTTGTAAAAAATCACATCCAGGAAGGGAGGGAACACACTGACCCCAACATGTTGTTGTTTTGTCACCCTGGTCTTCCGACTTCATTCGTTGCAAGCCTTTGAAGAGAACTCGATACTCTCAATCACACACTATCCTATTGTTTAGCTTTGAAAAAAAAACACCATCGAACACTATTTAACTAATTATTAATTCCCATTTAATTATGTAGAATGGGTATTTTGATCCCTTACTACTGTTGTTTTCCTGTTGGTAACATTAACACTTTATACCTATCCTCTGTTGCTATATGCTGAGGAGTTACAATGATTTAATTCTCAAATTCATGAATGACAACTAATCAGTTTTTCATAATTAAATATAAAAACAGAGACTTACAACACAGGTAGTTATTTTATCTAGGTACGTGTGGCAACTACTTATGTCTTGAAATTGTACCACTGCACCAAATGTAGGTTTTAATCTCAAGCACCCTGTTATTATTCCATATGGTTTGTTTCTTCCATTTCTGTTCATAGGTGCACATTGAGAGTTTATAGTTTATGCACTGCTGCTTCAGACAGTACATACAGTATAAATAAGACTGTCTCAGCCGCACCAAATCAATCAGGCCTTCACGGAAGAGCAGCCAGATGGAAAGTACTTGGAGTAAAAGTGTGTTCTGTGAGCATGAGGAAAATGATTCACTGATCTGATGAGTCAAAACTGAACTGAACTCAAAGCAGCTGGCTAACACCGTGCCCACAGTGGAGCACGGTGGTGGCAGCATCATGTTTTGGTGTATTTCTCAGCAGCAGGGATGGCAAGACTGGCCAAAACTGAATGCAGCCAAGCTTGATGACAGGTGTCAGATACACATAGAACATCTGTGGAGAGACATGAAGATGGAACAGATGTTTTCCATCCAATCAGACGGAGCTGGACAGAATGTGCCTGGATGAAAGAAAACACAAATTTCTCTTCCTGAAAGAAATTCCTATTTTGTTTGTGGTCTTCTTTCATGCACAGAAGCAGCCAGTTCAGTCTGCTTGGGGACAAAACACAGAGCTAATGTGACTAAACGCCTGCAGCCCCACGAGCAGCCCGAAGACACTAAAACACGAGGGGTATAATGTGATCATCACCCTTTTAGTTTAAAATAGAACGACAAAGTTGACATTTTGAGCCGCAGGTGCACAAGGAAACCTTATGTGCTCATGTGTAATGTTGTGTCAGGGACTGTCTCCTCTGAGAGATCACTTCTCAAGACTGAATAGATCATAATGACTCAACATTGTCTTCATGTGGCCTTACTTTTAATTTGGAGGACACAACTCTGTCATCATCTGTAAATCAACTCAACCTTTGTCAGATTTCAGTTGTCAAAAGTTTCTAAAAGTACATCATACACCATGTACAGTGAACTGCAAAATTAAAAATTTACAGTAAAACCAGACATGATTCAAGTCTTTCCAAGTTGATTTCCAAGCACTGTCATAAATCACTGCCATCAATAGTGTCTATATGACACCTCAGTCATCTGTCTTGGCAGTGACAGTGTCGTCAGTTTATGGCAGAGATTAAAAGACTGCTTTCCTTTTGACCCTGTGAATGAAATAAATATATATGATCACATGCAAAATAAAAAAAGAGAGAGAGAGAATGGAATGAAGGAGCGTTCTCTGGTGCTCGTAAACAACTTGATTGAATTAATTTCATAATCAACGTAAAGGCCAATCAGCAGATTAACGTGCGTCACGGTGCAGCGTGACTCCCTGCTGCACTCGGCAGGCCGAGCCGACACTTATCTCAACCGCAGCAGCTGTCGTCACAGTTCTCTCAGCATGAAAGCTCAGTCCTGTGTTATTAAGTGAGAAGCATGAAGCTCAGGATGTTTTGACCATGAGTGTGGAAGGAGTATTCACTCTGTTTTCTCACCGCAGAATGTTGAAGCCTATAGCCGTTATTGATCTGTATGTGCTCTATGAGTCAGAGGACTTCATCACTCAGCTGTCACTGTGTCACTGACAGATCTGTGGGATTGACTGTTCATGTGAAATAGATAGGACTGTATTTAAACAGATTGATCACTTCTTCTTCTTCTGTCACCATTAGCTTCCACTTATCAAACTGTAATAAAAAGCAAAAATAAATAGCATTAAAGCCGCAAGCGGCGATGGACGGGT
>NW_007579234.1:0-113805 GCF_000690725.1 Stegastes partitus
AAAGAACAGCAGAACATCTCTGCAGAAACTTGTGCACCACTGGTGTACTGGATGAGGAAGAAGATTGAATCCATCATCCAAAACAAAGGGTCATAGAAACAGCAAATCTAAACTGATAGCTTTTAAATTATACACAAGAGTAAATACGTCGCTTTTAAACATAGAAATAATGTGATTATCATAAAGTGATTCACTTTTGAATAATCTGGCATTCAAGTGATATTGCAGAGGGTGTGCTCACTTCTCTTCTCTACTTCACGAAGGTTTTAAATTCAGCAGTTTCAGCCAGTCCAGTGCAACAACAGTTAAATCTATTTGCTGTACAGTTTGTGATGTTCTGTTGATATCTTCACTAACAATGAACTCTGGCGATAAACTGATTGTAAAATTGGACTGATTTTGTGGTGAAACTGTGGTGAGCTTGATTAAAATACAACATCTGAGATATTTATATTACATTTGTAAATTAGCAGATAAAATACATACAGACATACATGAATGCATCGGCGTGAACATCTTGTCATTCCTCCATAATCAGTAGCTTCATGTTTACGTCTTGCTTGCAAGCATCAGCTGAAACTGAAAAGTGCAACTTAATATGCAACTAAGATTTGTATTAAATTGACGTACCACATGTGTGTTTGTTTGTTTGTTTGTTTTAGGTTTTGACACGTTGAAAACTGTCCGGTTCATATCAGGTGCAAGTAAATTTGCCAAATGCTCATTTGTCAAAAGAAAAGAATACAAGCACTGCGGTGAAAAGACATTAAATTCTCCAAATGTTGAAGCGTTGCTATTTTTTTATCTAATGAGCACGAGAAACAAGTTGTGCAAAAGTTGAACAGTGAGTGAGTTAGTGTCTCCTCCGCGGCAGATGTCTCAGCCTGTGCACAGTTTTTGTTGGAAGCATCTCTGTTCATTTGGATATTTTTTTTCAACCTCCCTTCCTTGCAGATCAGTTCTGAGATATTTTATGAGTCTTGCACACACCACATGTTTAAAATCCCCTCGCAGATTTCCAAATTTCCAAAAGCTTCAGCTTGTTTTCTTAAAGTAGTTCATAGTTCAAGTCTGCTGTGGATCACTGTCTGCAGTAGAAAACACTTTCTTGACTCTTGGACATTTGCATCCACAAGTTTATGATTTTTTTAGTGGAATTCTTCCCTTAATCCGTGTTATGTTTCCTGTGGCATCGGCTCCCCACAACCTCAAAGCAGAATATTTCCATCTCAGTGCTGGAACTAATGACTGTGTTCTTTTTCATCTGTCAAATATATTTCACATTGAGTCAATTAGTTGTTGGTCCATAAAATGCAAGAAAATGGTGAATGATGTCCATCGATGTTTCTCAAAGCCCAAGATGATGTCTGCAAATGTCTTGTTTTGAGGAGGAAGGACTCTAGAGAAGGTTCACATTTCAGAAGATGGATTCAGATCATTTAAAAACGACTTAAACCAATTAATTGAAAAAAATTGGTTAGCTAAACAGCTGATCAATAATCTGATGCAACTCAACTGTCAACGTGTTCCATTCAGCAATGTAATTCTTCCTTTTTTCTCCAAACACACCAGTTTGAACATCATAATAATCAGCATAGAACTCTCCTGAACTGCTTTACCATTTTTCAAAGACAATTAAGTCCAAACAAGTGACTGAAATTCAGAGGCACTGCAAGTTTTTTTTGTGTTTCTGAAATAAAAACAACATCTTAAGAAAAAAAAAAAATTGCTGCAGAGGTTGCAATTCTTTTCATTCCAAAAGTCAACAAGACGGCGAATTTAAATCGTCCAAACCAGGCATTCAACTGCACTTTGTTATCGTAGATGACAAAGAATCCAAGTGGCTTTAAATATGCACCGATGAATTAAATGCACACACATTTAAGTTGACATATTAAACGTTCACATGGGAAAAACAAGACGCTTTTTAATCACAGACACAAAGGGCCAGATTGTTATTGAATTAGTCGTCCATCTGTGGAGCTGTTTTCCGTTTTATCTTATTTCCAATTATACAGTTTTCAGATCACGTTGCACCCACTACACACAGGAATTAACCACCCGAGTGGCAACACATCAGCAATTCAGCCGGCTTTTATAAATCACTTCTCAGATTGTTTCAAGTCGCTATTAAATCGTTCATTTAATCCCATTAATGTATTTTCCCATATTAGGCTCATTTTGTTATGTACAAGCCGAGCTGTTGTTTTCACATTTTTTCCTGTTCGAGGGGAATGACGTCGTTTATAAATGCGACATCAAACGGCAGCTTCTGTAGCAAATCTGCATCGTCTCACCATAACCTCAACAAATCATGCTTTTGTTGTTGATTGAGCAGCAGCTGCTTCCTATTACGTTCATACTGCACTCGCCTGTTATGGCAACAGAGCAATGTTTTGGTTGCTTTATTTCACAGGAAGGATTTCATTTGTGGGCGACGGAAAGATGCTTCCAAGGTCTGATGTTTAAGATGTTAGGAGATGAGGTATGTCAAGAAGAATACGTCACAATATTCAGAAATCAGACTAAACTTTTCCTGTTTTAGGTCAGTTAGGATTACCAAAATTATTTCTATTTGCTAAATGCCAGAATAATGAGAGCTGTTTTTATTACTTTTTCAAAGTCAGAAGTTTATATACACTAAGATGCCTTCAAGCTATTTGGGAAAAGTCCAGATGATGATGTCATGGGTTTGCAAGCTTTTGATAGGTTAATTGGATAGTTAATTGGAGGCACACCTGTGGATGTATTGTAAGGCACACCTCAAACACACTGCTTCCTTGTGTGGTAACATGGAAAATCTAAAGAAATCAGCCAAGATATCAAGAAGAGAACAGTGGACCTCCACCGGTCTCCTTCATCCTTGGGTTCAATTTCCAGATGCCTGAAGGTTCCACATTCATCTGTTCAAACATTTATACGCAAGCCTAAACACCATGTGAATGCCCAGCCATCATAGTGCTCAGGAAGGAGGCGAGTTCTGTGTCCCAGAGATGAAGCATTTTGGTGTGAAATGTGCGCATCAACCCCAGAACAAAAGCTAAAGACCTTGTGAAGATGCTGCTGAAGCTGGTAAGAGAGTCATTATCCACAGAAAACCAGTCCTGGACCGACATGGACTGAAAGGCTGCTCAGAGAGGAAGACACCAAGAGCAACATAAAAAAAAGCCAGATTACAGTTTGTAAATACACACAGGGACAAAGACCTTCATTTGTGGAGACATGTCCTGTGGTCTGATGGAACTAAAACTGAACTGTTTGGCCTTAATGACCATCGTTACATTTGGAGGTAAAAGGGGGAAGCTTGAAGCCTGAGAACACCATCCCAACTGTGGAGCACGGGGGTGGTAGCATCATGTTGTGGGGGTGTTCTGCTGCAGGAAGGACTGGTGCACTTCACAAAGTAGATGGTACCAAGAGTCATCATAAGTTTGGTAAATGAGGTGTGGAATCAACCCAGCAGTGGCAACTCTTAATATTGCAATTAGGATACTGATAGTTATCTTTGCTGTTGGATGGAACTGATCCCCAAATACAGAATAGCGCTCTGGTTCACCGTTTATACCTACTTGAAGTTTGACAGTGCTGCATTTCCACATCTCGTCAGCACAGGTCTTGTGTACATACGTTGTACATATTCCTGCTGAGAGGTGGGTGACATCAGCATGTCAACACATTGCTGCCCCTCCTGCCAGGATATAAAGAGAACAAAAAGCTGAAATCGACACCCGCAGACCAGAACCTCAGGAGTGCAGCCTCCTCATATCACAGGTGAGGCACCACCTTGTTTGATCTTTCGTTCTCATCACAGTTCATAATTGCTTTCATCCCATTTCTAGGGTTTACGCCGTGGCATCATTTCACCTCGTGGAAGACTGAGGTGAGGTTCCTGCACCTGTTCGGCTGCTTTGACTTTGACTGGGTGACAGCGAGAAGTTTGGTTCTGCAGCTCCACCTTCCCTCCGGCTACGGTAAGTCTCCATATCTGCTCAGTATCCCAGTGATGCTTCTCAGTGAGTTCGCAAAACCAGACAGAATATTGTTTGGATCAGAAGTAATGCAACCATGTAATGAAGACAGGAGCAGAGCCAGAAGCTCAGTTTAAACAGTCTGAGGAGAAATAAACTCATTCTGAGAGCGGAGGCATCACGAAATGTTGTTTTTTAAAAGAGAGATCCAAAATGATGATTACATCGTGTGCTTTCTGCTCTGACCCTGATCCTCGTTCTGTCTCCCAACCAACACATTCTCTGGCGTTCGTTTTGAGGCCAATGTGGTGTAAATTACGCTTTATTGGAATGACTCTAAAGTCTGCTGTGGAAATTTGATTAAAATCTCCTTCATCTGCAGCAGTGGAGACCAATCTGAGAATGGCTTTGACTGCGTCTGTCACCTCTGGTGCTTCTCTGTATCGGTTGCAAATTGGCAAAAAAAAAAAAAAAAACATCCAGCGTGACATTATGCTGCGTTTAAATGTGGTTGATTTTACGTTGTCTTTGCGCTCCAGGTCAAGCTGCAATGAGGTTGTGTGCGGGACTCTGCGCTGTCCTGCTGTTGCTGAGTCAAGCTCTGAGCGGGTCTCAAGCAGCTGGTTCAATGATTATCAAAAGTAAGAGCTCCCCGAAATCATCGATTATGTGGGCACGGGAAAAATCCAGAAAATAAGAAATGCAGCATGACATAATCTGTCGCACATCAGTGCCCACTTCAATGTTTGTAATCAAGATATAAAACACTCTAATATTGTTGGAGGCAGTTGTAAGGACATATGTACGGTATTTATTACAGCTTTTTCTTTCAGCTGTTTATTGGATTGTATTATCTTTTTATTCAGTAGCCTCCACTGACAGATACTTAATAAACACGTATGTATGCTTACAAAATATAGTATTATGAGCTCTTATAAATCATTTATTGAATGTTAATTTACTGCTTATAACTGCTAAATAACCATAAATACAGAATGTAGTTAAGAAACTGGGAAATAATCCAAATGTTGTTTTTTTTTATATATAACTCATCTTATCAACCATTTTAAAAACTGGATCTGTTCTGTTTTGTTCCTCATAGACAGATGAAGACCTGATGATATATATATATATAGTTACAACCTGAACAGGTCATTTAAATACAGATAGACTTTGGGAAAAGAAAATTTTCAAACAAAACCTGATCGACAATTAACTCTACCACCGTTTGTTGTTTAAGCAAAATTAAATCATATTCTGTAGATTTTCACATTATTATGATTTAATTTTTATTGTTTTACAATTTTGAACATTTTGTGCCTCCATACATCAAACTTTTTCCTTTTTTATTTTTAAAAAATTAATATAAAATTTGTAAAATACGTTTGCAGAAGAAGCTGAAATGCCAGATATCACAAACCCTGAAATTTAAAGCAAAACTATCTGCATGCCTTGATACCATTAGGCAGAAGTGATGCAAGACTTTTTTTTTTCTTTCTTTTCAATAACCCTTTTCTGAATAAGCCAACCCAGCTACTTGTTTAAAGTTCCCTGTCACTATGAGGCAACATTTAACATTTTCTAAGGGCGAGGTGATTATTTTAAACTGTCAGACTTGGTGGGTTTTGATATTTTAATCAATTTGTCTTCGCTTTATGTGTTTCTTTTTCATCCACGTTGCTCAGATCCAGACATCGATGCCTCCTGGTACACAGGCAGAGGGATCAGACCGGTTGGGAGATTTGGCCGAAAAGTCCACAGGAGAAATGAGCGTCTGGGTTTCATCACAGCCGGAGTTTATAGACCGAAAACTGGCAGCAACGTCTGGATCACACAGTGAAAAATGCTTGTGGATGATTAAATATCTACTGTGTTTTCATTTTTCAGTGTTCAGTGTGGGGTTAGAGATTTGGACGCAGATTTAGGAGTCGTCAAACATTGCGTGAGTTATTTTCTGTACGTTGTTTTTTTTTTTTTTTTATAAATGATTTGTGTTTTATTTATAAGATCTTAGTGAGGGATTATGGGAGTTTTTCAGCTTTCAGGCAGGGAGGTAATAAAAGTATTTTAACGATATGTGGCAATCAAAATGTGAAAGTCCGTGAAAATCCGTCCACTTGTACTTCAGAGAGTCCTGGAAAGGGCTTCGTATGGGAATAAACTACATGAATGAACAGCGTGAAATAATAAAGTTAGAATTCAGTGTCGCGTACTGCTTTGTTTTATTGTGTTTGTTGGAGATGTGAACAAGTTTCCTGCGCTGCATTCAGTATTTTAGAATATTGTATATACTAACTATGCAGATAGTACTCAGCATTCCTACCAACACCTTGATTGTTTGCATTCCTGACGTAAGTCCGTGACTAACTTCTTACATTTAAATAAAGATAAAAACTGAATCCATAGTTACGGGAGCCAAACCTGACAGAGGAAACCTGTCTCACTACCTAAAATGATGAACACTAAACTCCCATAAACAGTGCCGTTATCGTTGACTCTGATCTTAATTTTGATTTCCCCATTAGAAACACGACTAACACATTCTTGTATCGTTTAACAGACATCACCACACTGACAGACATGATGTTATATTCAGCTGTTTGTCTGGTGTGTCTAAGAAAGCTACTGATCAATCATACAGAATGCAGCAGCTTGTGTTCTAATGAAAACCAGCCCGCATTCCTCCAATATCAGAAGTCCCATATTGTGCCTCTTTTCAACCAGTTAAGTATAGGATGTCCCCAAAATATGTCTTTGAATTTTTCAGCTCAAAGTGCAGACATGATTAATTTTATCATGACTATATAACCCCTGTTTTGTTTTGTTGTTCCGCGTCTTTAAATTCTGCTGAGTTGCTGCCATCTCCGCTCCCTTCAGGAAAAAGACTCTCTCTGCGTCTGTAAATGACAGAGCGTAGCAAAACAGCTGACGTACATGTAAATGAGAGAGGGAAACCTGTTGTCTAACTTGCTTTCTCTGAGCAATCACTTTACATCAAAATATTGGAGACTTTGTTTTTAATTTTTTTGACATGCGGCTAGAAAATCAGCAGTTTAGAAATGGCTCTGGAGTTAGCATGTAGTATTACTGGGCTGATTTTCAGTCACTGTCTCGTCTCGCTGTGTTGTCTGACTATATATATATATATATATGTTATATTATAAGGAGAACAGCTTTATTAGGAATTTGACTGTAATGAAATGTAGAATATGTGAGCACAGAGCAGAGCAGCAGGGAGGCAAAAATATGTTAACAGCAGCTGAAGTTGAGGCACAACAGGCAACATGAAAACATATTAACCCACACTTTCCTTGTTTATCGGTTTTTAAATTGATCCTAAAATGAGAATAATACTACCACCGCCATGCTTGACGCTAGGTTTGGTGTTCTTGAGGTCAAAGGTCAAGCCTTAAGGTGCTGCTGCCTCCACAACCTGATATTAGACAAGCGGAAGAAGATGATGGATGGATGGATGGATGGATGGATGGATGGATAGATGATCTTAAATTGAGAATAATACTACCGCCACCATGTTTGATGGTAGGTTTGGTGTTCTTGAGGTCAAAGGTCAAGCCTTAAGGGGCCACTCATAGAGAAAGGACTTCTTGCATAGCAGCATCCTATGGCAATGTTGTTGTTTTTTTTAAATAGATCTTAAACTGAGAATAACACTCCCACCACCATGCTTGACGGTACATTTGGTGTTCTTGAGGTCAAACGCTGAGAAAGAACTTCTTGCACAGCAGCATCCTATGGCGATGTCAGACACACCTGACTGCAGATACTGACACCTGTCTTCCAGCAGCTTCTATTTCATTGCAGACCTACTTTTGGATGATTCCTCGTTGACTCTTGAATACTATGAGCAACTGTCTCTTAGCAGCAGGTAACAACTTGCATTTTGGGGATCTGTAGTTGCTTTGAAATGACTCCAAGTGACTTTCCTGACGTGTTCAAGTTGCTGTTTCAGCTCTTTAGAATTTACAATTGCAGCATTTGTGGTTGAGTCCAATGAGTGGATCAAATGAGCCCTATTTAAATTGATTCAGACAAGTCAGCAGCTGTAGTCAATCATCATTAGAAACTCAAGTCTTTACAAGCGTATGTGAACTCTGGCCTGTAGATCCTCTGGCTCAAACCTTCTACAAGCTTTACCTTTAACACCTTTGGTACAGTAACTATTGAAGCAATTCCTTCTAGCTGCACGATGGTTTACATAATCAGAATTAAGCATTAGTCAGCTTTTTGCCATCTTTCAGATAATTCAGACTCCAGTTATTCAATTGTTTATCTTGACTTTATCAATATTTAGGGATGAAGAGTTCAAAATGGAGAAAAGATCATGAGATCACTTAATTGGTTTCTAAAACATCTGCAAAATCTGAAAAAAAAAATCTGCAACAAAAAGATTTACGCGCTCATAATGACAACCAAATCATCCCTCTTTTATTGTTACTGCATTTCATCAGCTCAGTGTGAGGTGTTCCTTTGTTTCTGCGACGATTCCAAATCAAAGAGGGGCCAGCATCCCCTCTGGCTCAGAGGACGATTGGTTTCAATCAGCATAATAAAGCCTCATTTCAGCGATGATTTATCATCGCAGCAATGTTTTAAATCACCGAGCATCAAGAAGTCCACACATCCTGCAGAGAAAGTTGCTTTGTATGGAGAAAACATGGGAGAACATTGCGCAAAGAGCCTGCAGGGGAGAAAGGTTGCGTTGCGCCGTATGGGGGCTACAGCTGTCCAAACGCAAACAGAAGTTTTTCATCCGCTGCCACAATAATCTTTTAAATTTTTATTGTATTATTTATGATGTTCGTTGTCTTGCAAAGTTTATGCCAATGCACAGTGTTAGCCAATCATTATGCCAGGAAAGAAAAATGATCTCTACTCCTAAGAAGACGTTAAAAAAAAAAACACATGCGACAGCTCTGACTTTTGGACCTACCGTACCCAAGAGTCTTTGTGTTAACGCAACGTTATGCAACTTTTTAAACTCAGAATAATAGCTTCAAAATCATGCACATGGTTGCCTGACTTAACATATCGACTCTGTTCTGCACAGTCAGCTCAGGTGATTGGGTGTAATCTCCTGCAAGAAGTGTGCAACATTTTACAGCACCATGTCACCCTCCACCAGTGATGGAGCTTGAGCTAGCTATGGTCCAGCTTAAGGTCAGACATTACCTTCATGCTAATTGCCACTGTAAAATTTAAAGAAGAAGAAGAAGGTTTCAGTACATGGCAGAGGCAATACTCAGAAGTAAAATCGAGAAAAACAAGAAAAAGAGGGAATGACTGAAAGGCTGCAAGACAGAAGCTGACTTGCTGGTTCTTGATCATAAGTCAAGTAAGCCCAGTTTGACAGAGCAGTGGTCGCCAGCCAGACATCTGAATGGAAGGACTCGGCATCTGCTTTATTCAGCTGATGGATGTAGAGTTTGTCTTTGCAGTTTCACGCAGCTTTCCTCTCCTCTTCCACTATCTGTTACTGTTACAGGAAGCAACAACAACACTCTGAATGAGCCACATTAATGACAATACTCACAACCCTGCATGCACATGTTCACGTGCAGCCCCAAAATTTGCGACCGTGCCAACAGTCCACGCTGGAAGCACACGGACTGTCAGGAAAACAAATGGTGGAACACACCAATACTTCATCATCCCCACCCATGTAATTCATCAGATTTTTGACATTTGCTTTGATTTGCTGCTTCGTTCTTTCCACCAATGGTGCTCAGATATAGTTAGAAGTTCTAAATTTGCTAGAAATCCTGTGCTCAGCTCACCTCATGAATAATAACTGACACAGTCCAATGTGTTGCTGTATCCTGTAAGTAAGAGCCTGTGTGCAGTAAGTCACAGCCAGCCTTCCAGAGACATCCACGGGAGCCTTGTGTGTTTTTCTACATTTGATATGTGGGGTAATGCAACCATCCTCTCAGCACACCAACTCATAAATATTGTAATATAAATAGAACATCTGGTATCCGCTCTAAAAGTCGGTCTGTGTACAGTGATGTGGAAACCTTGACTTGGCCTTTAGGTAGCTGGAATCTAACTTAGCCAAAGGAAGAGCACTTCTGTCCAAAAAAACATTTTAATCCACAAAAGAAACTGAAAAACAACTCTAAAGTTCACAAATGAGTATATAGCGTTTTGTCTGTTTAATGTGGTCACAATTAAAAATGTAATAACAAGGCAAGAACATATTAATCATGTCCCTGTTGCTTCAAGGTTTGTCCATCAGGCTTCAAAGCAGCCTGATAATCAAACCGAATTCAGCTTTCATTTTGCCTAATTAAATCTGTTTGAATTATTGACACAATCAGAGACATGTGGACTTGATATTAATCTTCTCATGTCAGTTTTGAGTTGAACCAAAGAGTTTATCTCACCGGTCAGTGAAGCCAAGACTAAAACCAAGAGGGACACCAAGTGAACACAGTCAGTATTTGATACTTCTGGAGTTATTTCTTTTACTGTTTGTGTGTCTGTGACTCACATGAAATCTTTTCCAACTGCATAATAGAAAAATTTGTAATTCCATAAAATCATGTAGAAATTAAATCTAAAACCCGGCCCTTTATATCAATGGATTTATAATCTTCACAAAGGTCTCTAGAAACTTGGAGAACAACTGAACTCTGCAAGGGGGGATCTCCGTCTGAGTTTAATTGCACGCAAATATCAGGCAGGCAGGGGACACACAGTGGAGGTTGTTGGTGTCGGTTCAACACTTGGCAGGGGTTTGCTGCCTGCTGGAAGCTGATCCCAAACCCACTGAGGAAAATCAGTACAAACAGTTGGAGACCATAAACAAATAAAAATGGATAAAGCTCTGTTGAGTAGAGCTATAACAATAATAATAAAAACAATTGTTGTGAATGTGACAGTGAAATAAACCAAACTAAACATGCATTCCTTGGTTAATCTAATGCATATCCGGATACATGCTATGGTGTGCAATAGTTTAGAGGCAGAACCACAAATTCAGAATCTACAAGCTTTTGCACTGATTTTTTTAGCTTTATGCTGATTATGGCAAACAGAGAGAAACAAAAGCAGGCAGCCAATGGTCACACAGATCAGGGCCCGACTTTGCAGCAGTATCCAAAAGGATTGAATCGGCCTGGATGACGCAGGTCCACGAGCGTTGGCTCCTGCCACTCCGACAGACCTCCCTGCTGCTCTCCGATGCACTCGTTCACTCTGTGGGCTGAACCAGAGCTCCGTTACCAAAAGACATCACCCTCGCAGCTGTATTACACAAGAGCATGCAGGCATTTTGAAGGCCAGCAGTTTGGGGCCGTAAAAAAGAAAACTGGCACGTCAGACCTAGATTTAGACAGGATTTTATAGTTTTCAAATTGCCAGTTAGGTTGTTTACATGAAGGGTGATGAAGTGGATCCTGTTGCTTCTGCTGGTGTCTACTGCTCTCTAGTGGCACATGAATTGCAGTTCTTTGGACGTTGAACCTTTGATCCCTGTCAGGCAGATACTCTTTTCGAAGCCCTCCTTAATAAGATTAGAACCCTAAAAGTCTATATTTTAAAGGGTTATTTTAGTGGAACTTGCTGCGACAGGCTTCCAGAAAATTGAACTCCCATATTAAAGCCCCAGTGTATTTCTTTGTAACTTACCTATAGCTAGCAGCAGCTCACTGACTTGATCTCCTGACAGAGCTGAGGTTTCCATAAAGAACAAGCCCCTTTCATTGGCCAGACTCTGTCCCTCCTGTAGTATAAAAAAAAGAAACCAGAGCTGCTTGTCACTGGTAAGGACCTGCTGTAAATGTGATTGTGTATATTAGGTAGTGATTCATTAGAACTTATTCATGTTCTTTTTGGTGTCTATATTACCCTTGTTGACACTTGCCGATCCGTATCGAGATCTGCCTTGTTGCCCACCAGCCATATGACAGTAGATCCTGCAATGTATTGTTTCTCGAGCTCCTTGAGCCACACTTGAGCTCTGACAAACGTTTCCTACGGTGACACAAGCACAGAACAACACATGATGGCATGCGCTAGCCAAGATGGGATAAGATAAGTAATTTCCACCATCAGGTTCCTTTTTACCCTTTTGCTGATGTCGTAGACCAAAAGTACAGCGTGGGCTCCTCTGTAGTACAGTGGGGTGATGCTGTGGTACTTCTCCTGCCCTGCAGTGTCCCAGATTTCAAATCGAAAAGTGACGTCGCTCAGATGCACCATCCGGGTAAAGTAGGCACCTGGAGGAGCCAAAACTAGTTAGCTTGTTCTCCAATAGGCCTAAAGAGGGGGTGGATTATATTTAAGTAGCACTGGACCAGGACGTGTGTGTTTCAAATTGAAAGTAGTAGTAAAAGCCAGTTACACATCAAAACAAAGTCAAACTATGATGACATGAAATTTTGTAAAGTAAGTATTCAGATAATACTGGATCAATAAATTGAATAAAGCATGACTAATAAATAGTACTCAGAGGAGCAAGATGTTGGCAGATACATTCAGCATAGTGAAACATCTTTCTGCAGTTAATGTGCAAAGTAGAGTAAAAACTGTAGAATATCTAGAGGTTGCAAGAATGTAAACAGTAAAATATATCTGAAGTATGTAGAGCCCACATTTCTTCTAGTATTAGTAACGCTCGTGGGTGTGACATTATTATTATTACTTTTTTTTTTACTAGAAAGTTCTTATGTGTCTTATATGAGCAACTTTTTTTTTTTTTAAAGCCTTACTTTACAATTTTGTCTAGTTAATATTTCATTTTGGGATCTTAATAGAGTTACTGGAGTTAGATGAGAAGATAGATACCACCACAGCCTTAACTTTAAGCCCCGATTGATCCCCACAACTTCATTATTCAAAATATGAATAATTCTCATCAAAGTAAATTCAACAGTTGTGTCTTGACTGTTGATCAGACAACAAAAAAATAAATAAATAAAAAACTGTATATGTTTCACAGAATAACACGTGGCATGTATCTCCATTTAACTTTTTTCTATACTAGGTGATCAATTAATCATGAAGAATGTAATTTTCAAATCTGTTGCCACCTTGCAGCTCTGATCTGATGGACTTCATGACTGTGCTCAAAAAATTAAGGGAATTTGGTAAAAACACAACTTTAAAACAAATCAGCACAATCCAAACTTAAAGAAGCCAAAATCCTGTTTTTCATTGTTTCTTTCTTTAAATCGTAAGTACATGTATGTGTGTTACAGTGTGTCTCAATACTAACAAAATATAAACATTCATATAACATATAAACATATAAACACACATATAAACAATGTAAACATGTTTCTCGACCTGTTGTGATGTCACAACAGGAGAAGCACCGCCCCTTAGCTGACTTATGTGTAGTTCAAATTGTGATTAATCAGGTAGTAGACCCAAGTAACATGGAATATTAAAGGTTTCAAGGTCCCTGGGTGATTCTAACACTGGATACCGCTCTTGTGTCTGTATGTTATTTAGGCTAGCTACAGCAAGGACACAGTTAGCCTGGTTAAGCATGGCGGAGAACAACACTAGTCCGACTCTGTCCAGTGGTCGCCTGACTAACTGGAGGAAGACTTCAGGTATAAGCTTGCAATTCATGTAGATTTCTTAGAAACAACAACCTGTGGTCAACCTTTTGTTGAAGCTTTGGATTGTGCAGTGAGGCCGCCCTGCTAGTTTACTTCAATAATTCTCCATTTCAATGGCAGCCATGCTGGGGGTTTGTATGCTAAGCTAACTATCTCCAGGCTATAGCTTCATAGCCAGCATAAAAACATAAGAGCGGCATCAATCTTCTCATCTAAGTCTCTGTAAAAATAAATAAATAAATAAAATAAAAATCAGAATGTCAAAATTTAAAACTATTCCATCATGAGAGTCAATAGATGCAACATGATGGTATTGAACCCCTGCTGTCCACAGCTCAGAGTGTCATGAACTCACAGCCCACTGTAGGTGATGTACTGCTGAACTGGTCCTTGCTGAATCGTATAGCCAGACTGGACTTTCCCACACCGGAGCTTCCCAGGAGTGCCATCTTAACCCTGAGGGTCTTCACCGGCTTCCTCAGAGCGTCACTGTGGTGCTGGGCTCCGCTTGGGAGACTTTCCCCCATTGAGAATTTTACTTGACTCCAGAACAGCGATGTGCAACAGGTGAACAAGGTATAAGAAGTCAAGAAAGGTCCTCAAAGTCCGGATTCGGCTGTCTATTTCCAGGTGGAATTCTCTCCTTTTTGTTGGCTTTGTTTGTAAGACTCTGCGACTGTGGCAGCGTTGCATTGAAAATAAAAATAAAACCAAAGTTCAGTCTTGTACGAGCCGCCAACACAAGTTTACTTCCTTGTACACACCTACACTTGACCTATAAAACCCAGTCGAGCATAAGTAAACCATTACCCGCCACCTTAGTAGTTTGGCCTCATTCAGGACGACTCTATTGGCCAATCTATGGGCATGCTTCTCTTAATGGCATTTGTGGAATTCCTGCAAAGAGAAAGTGAAAAGGTTGTGGGGAAACTGTTGATCCTATTCCAAATGTCACTGGTGCTTCTCCTTAACTCAGCTGTGCATGCTATAAGGAAAGAAGATCACTCATTCAAAATGACATACAGAAACACAGGGAGTTGTCTGACTTCGTGTACATGCAGTATGTCAGAGATGTTATGTGGGCTGCAGCTGGCCTGTTTTTAACTCCTCGTCTCCTTGCATGATGCTCTAACAACACAGGAGGGCAGCATTGCATACATTATAGACTTGTGAATCCATCCTCTGATATTCTCTTGTAAAGGATGGTTTCATTTGATTTTGACTATTAAATATAAAGCTTTGGCATGGAAAAGCTGATTCAGCAAAAAATATTAATGAATTCCAGAAAATGTTAGTACTCCACCAGTTTGTTCAAGCCTGATAATCCATGTTATCCCAGCTTCTTGTCCTGTCGGGAATGTTTCTCAGTTTTTAATGCCTCATAAATGTTTAGTGGGGTTGAGGTCAGGTGACTGAGGAGGCAGCGTGAATCGTTTTGTGCAGGAATTCAAACCGGAGCGTGTTTCTGAAGGCCAAAGAGCTACTTCTCCTTTGGTCAGGGTGGAGTCGATTCAAGTCTCCAACTGCAAAGTGGCAAAACACCCTCTGACCGAAAAATTCCTGGCAACATATTCAACTGTGGGTTTGATGCCCTGTGGCGTCGTTCTTTCCAGTGTTGCTCTTCTTACATACATCCTTCTGCTGCAGTCGTAGTAAATGGGAAGTTTTTCCATCATCCGCAGTCAACCACTGCCATGTTTTGGCCCAAATGAAGCTTGGATGCTACTCGTCCTCTGATTGATTTGGTTCATTCAGTCGATCTAGATATAGAGCAGTATGTGAAGTAGTTCTTCTTTATATCACGTCGTGTTTTTAAGTGTTTCTAAATCCTCAAACTCTGAATATTTCCAGGTTTGCATGAGTTTATTCTGAAAATATCAGCCATGCTCTCTTACAAGTGCCCTGAGCCGGGTAATAACTTTCCATCATCATCTCACATCTTAGTAAGAAAAACATGACCTGTGCATCATTTCCCTTGTGAATCTGGTCAAACCTGTCTTGAAATTACACTGTAATGAGAGACGGCACTGTTGTCAGCCTTATATTTCTTTAAAAAAAGATAAAAGACCAGGTTTATTTGTCCCTTTAAGGTTGCAAAACAAAGAAACACAATGAAGTACAATAAAAATGTATGCACCAGAAGCTCACATTCCTCACCATGACAGTACTGATATGACATTAGACTTACAGGAAAAAAATATCCAACAAAAAAAGTGTTTCTACAGTTTGCAGTTCCAGCACAGTGTGAACAGCTATCCCACACACTGCACTGAGCTGTTACATCAACATTAGATGGTGTTTGACTTGCAGTATAAAGCCATTCAGACCGGAGGCCACGTCTATCTCTTTAAGAAACGCTGGACTGTTTTTAGAGCAGGCTGGTCATCATTAAAAATAGCAGAGGGGGTGTGAGAGAGTGGATAGTCCACACTGCTGAAACTGAGCCCCTGAACATGTATGATGTCCCTGTCCAGAGGTTGAAGGTGCGTTCAAGGACTGTGTGGAAAGTACTCATCCTAGAGTTTGAACATGCACACATAACCAAAACAGTTTAATTAATTCATTTTGATTAGTGTCTTCTTTGTGGGTAAAAGTTACCGACTCAGTATATGGTTACCACAGCTTTTAATGGCAAAAACGATGATTTCTGCACACATGAATGCATTTTGTTCACTGAATTGCCCAAAGGAATTGAAAAATAAATATATCCGTGGAACCATTTCTCTGCTGGTTCCATAGAGATGCATTTTAAAACCACAACCAGCCCCCATGCAACTGCATAAAACTCAGTAGTTCTGACAAACCCCAACATATTTATAGTGATTGTGTAGAAATCCAAAGTTTCTCATTCTTGCCATTGAAATGAGTATCGCAGATTCCTATATTCAAATAAAGAATCTTATAGTTAAAGCAGGTATGATTTAGCTGTGGATTTATCTGAAGCTCTTGAACAGACTCTTACTAACTATAGAATAGTACCTATACCGTTTCAAATCGTGCACTTTTCATTTTCAGGACATACTACAGCCTCCCTTACAAAGAGAGTACTGTTGCATGCTGTATGTATACAACTATGACATTCCACTTAAATGTGATGATTCTGCTCATATATCCATCACAGTCTGCACCTGTTTGTGTGTCTCTGCAGCTCAAGCTTGAACTGTGACACATGCAGAGGACTGGGGGGGTCAGAGTTTCTGGCAAACTGCATTTGACATACTTTGTATTGGAACAGGGCTGCAAGGTGGCGCAGTTGGTTAGCACCGTTGCCTCGCAGCAAGAAGGTCGCCGGTTCGCGTCCGGGATCTTTCTGCATGGAGTTTGCATGTTCTCCCCACGTTCTCCCCGTGCAGCGTGGGTTCTCTCCGGGTTCTCCGGCTTCCTCCCACACAGTCCAAAAACATGTTGAGGTTAATTGGTGATTCTAAATTGTCCGTAGGTGTGAATGTGAGTGTGCTTGGTTGTCTGTCTCTAAGTGTAGCCCTGTGATAGACTGGCGACCTGTCCAGGGTGTCTCCTGCCTTCACCCTGAGTCAGCTGGGATAGACTCCAGCCCCCCATGACCCTAGTGAGGATTAAGCGGTGTATACATAATGGATGGTAAGTGCTAAGTGAGATGCTAGTAATGAAACATACTAGATCTTTTTTCTGGCTTACTATACAGTGTGTATACAGTGCACTCCTGCTTTGAGAAAAAAAGAAAAAGAAAGCTGGGTGGACAGTTTAATTCAAGATTCAAAACCATAATTTGTCACAAACACAATTATACAACAAATCAGTGCAACATAGACACTTTTGACATGTAATTTACATTTAAGTTCCATTACATTTACATTTTGCAGAAAACAAATGATAGCATTTGGCAGTCCTTAACAAAATACACATTGAACCTGACAGGTAGGTACTTGATCGAGTGACCAAAACAAAAACAAAAAAAAGACAAAAAAGTGCTCAGTATTCCATCATTCAGTGGTATAACAACAAAGAAGTAAAAAGATGAGATAAAATAAATAAGATCAAGATACATAAAAGAGGGTGACATAAAAATCATAGTTGGACTTCCACATGGCAGTCCTACCTGCTTAGTGATTAGTGAACAGTGATTTTTTGGGATAAAAGAAAAAAAGAAAACATAAACGAGCCATTTTGCCACCCCAGTCTTAGTAATGGTCTCAGCCCGGCCTTTTTTTCCATTATGCTACGACAAAAACCTAAATATCCGACAGCCCGTGAAGGCAGCCTGCGAGAGTTGAGTCTTTGAAGCTGATCAGTGATCAGACTCCGACAGGTGGTGGAGGCGCACCGCTGCGACGTGAACGCCTCACCGTTGGAGAACATTTTTTTTTATTTTTTCATTTTAGTTCAGCCACAGTTAACGCTTCTACTTTTTCTTTTTTTTCTTTTTTATAGTCGGTGTTACCTTTACCGTCTCGGACAGCCAGGTAGGCTCTCGGTTTAACGGGACACAGCGCGAACTTCTCACCGAATTTTTCCAGTAAAAAAAAAACAAAAAACCGAGCAGAGGCGCACGTGCTGCAGATGCTGGCGCGTCGTCCGCGAGCACAGGAAGAAGTGCGCTGACGGATGTCTCACAATGACCCACGCCGTGAACGCGGCCAGCCACGGGTTCGTGTGTCATCCCTCCGCCGACTCCTAACTCGACGTTTTTAGCCGCGCGTGAGACCGAACCGCTCCGTTTGGATTATCGCCGCAACCGTGAATTGAATTGAATCAGCCGCGCGTGGATGAGCGTTTGAACATGGGCACTCAGGGCACGGGACGGAAAAGGTCCACCAAGAAGGAGAGGTCGACGGCAGAGGACGATGCCCTGAATCTCATAGCCAGAGAGGTGAGCGGGGCTTTACAGTCCCTTATTGGCATATTTCAAGAGAGAAACACAACTTTGAAGAGCCGCAACTTGTATTAATCCGCACCACAGTGACGCTCCTTTAACATTATACGAACCTACCTTCTGTCTTCCTTAAACTTTTATAGAGAGACTTACAGTTGCAGTAACTCTTCATTTCTCATGTTTAAACTCCAACAAATTAACCGAAATGGCCAATTAACTTGTCGATTAATCGATTAGTTGGGTCTACAAAACCTCAGAGAATGGTGTGTCACCAACACAAGATGACAGATGTGTTGGTTTATCCCAAAGATATTCAGTTTATAGTCATAGAGGAGGAAAGAAAGCATTCATATTTAAGAAGCTGAAATCAAAGGATTTAGATTTTTTTCCCCTTAAAAAACTACTCAAATCGATTAAACACACGTCAGAATAGTTGGCAGTTCATATAAGTCAAGAAATTGATTATCATTAAGGCTCTAGCTTATATCCTCAATAAAAACAAGTAGGTCTTAATACACTTGACTGATTATATATATATATATATATATATATACCTGTGTATGTATTTTTTATCTACGTATGTGTATATATGACATCATTTTTCACCATTTCCTGACATTTCTGACCAAACAACTAATTGGTGACAATAAATAAATGAATCAACAATGAAAATAATTTGTTAGCAATGTGTTTAAAAATCTCTTCTTTCATTGGTCCATTTATCCTCCTTTACATTGAGAAAAACTCACAAGCCAAAGAGCACATACATAAGCCTATATTAGCCCTTAAGCTTTCAACTATACATGCAAATTACTATAATTTACATGAACTCAACCCCGCTGTTAATTACCTTTCATTGCAGGTTCTAGTGTTTATCTGCCAGTTGTGTACAACGTTCAGGGCCGGTGTCGGCTGACATGTTGTTAACCCGATACATCAGTCTGTCAGAACAGCCCTCTAATGTGATATTTGTAATTATCATACATCATAATCTCTTGCAGAAAACTCTGCGCTCAAGGCTGCGTGAAAACCCATTGCAGCGGCAGATCTCGTAAACACATGTGATTAAGATGGTTTACTGTACTTTGGAATAAGCCTTTCGTGTGCTGACCTGCATGAATCGCTGGGCTGCCTCTGAATATTGCGAGACCGGAGCTGGCAGCGGTTGCCTGTAGTTGCTTCTGACAGGTGCTGAAGTCGTGTCACAGCAGGTTTCAAAGTGTCTAATCCCTTCTATTATTATCTGCTCTAGTGTGGTGTAAATTGGTGTTTTATAGTAGGAATAGTGTCTTCGAGACTTAAGTCGGCCCTGTTTGAAGTGTGATACCCGGCAGTCGTTTTGCAATTACAAAGCTAGATGTCAATATTTATGTGTATTAACAGAAACCTTACTTTTATTGTTAACTAGAAACACTGCAGCAGCTTTTGAATATGTATATTAATGGAATATTGGGTGTACTATAGTGAGATGGTGAGAACCTGAACCAACAGCCTGATTCAGCGCTGCTTGGTTCAGCTGGGAGGAAGTTGTGTCTGTGCTAACTCAACCCGGATGTTTCAGCAGCTTTGCATATCGCTTTTTAACTGACGTGCTCGCCCCAGAGTCTTGTTAAATCCTGCAGAGGTTTGGCTGTTTTAAAGATTATCTACCGCCGCTTAGCTGCTTTGACTATTTACACTGGAGTAGGCCGTCTGAGGTTGCACATTCCTGCAGCTAGTAATTGTTTCTTGTCGTAGTCTATTTGCAGGGGCAGGAATGTTAACTCAGCCGAGGTTTGAGGAGATGAGGAGTCTGACAGAGCTCACAAACGGTAGCGGCAGATATTGTCCAAACAGGAGATAACCTGCGATGACTGACTGACTGGCTCCTCATCTGAAGGCACAGCTCCAGCAATAAAAACTTTTAATTGTGGTCAGTTTTCTCTTCCATCCGCGCAGCAAGGAGAAAGTCTGCGCCTTTAAGCAGCAGATGGGTCAAGTCCCTCACTGGCAGTCCTCTGACAGGATGGTATGCCAGCCCTGATGAGCTGGCCCGTTCTGCAAAAGAGTTTTAAAAATAGACGCTCCTGAAAGATCAGCTGTTGCAGCCACCCCAGTTTTAGATTTAGTCTGTGGGTGGGGGGATGGGCACGGAGGAGGATGGATGTGGCTCACCAACTGGCCGACCCACCAGCGTAGGAACGGCTTCTTCTGCTTCTACCCTGTTGCAGAATTTAGTCTGTACAGTTTAGTACAAGCAGTTTGATAGTTCCTGCTTTAAGTTGTGAAAGTTGTGGTGAGTCGGTGTTATGTGGCTGTACGTTTCTCAACCCTCCTTTAATGATTGCGAGGCTCTGAGAAACTGACAGTAATGTAAACCTGACTAATCGTGGAACAAATGGGAGAAGACCACACAGCGGGAAAGAATGTCCACGCTGGATACCAGGGCGTTAGTTAGCCTGTGCTTTGGGGGAGTTGGTTCCCTGCCTCCTGTCAAACAATCTGAATCCAGCTGTAAACATGAATTTGTGCTGCAACTCAATGATAGTGCTGTAGCTGACCTGTGTACATACGAATAAAGCGTTCAGGGCTGTGTTTGTCTTTACCGTGTAATTTAATTAACATGAATGTTCGTCTCAGAAGCCATTTACAAACAATTTTGACAAATAGAGGAATAGCATCTACTGATTTTTTGCAAAGAATTATGCATCCTCTAAATATTTAAGTACGCTGTATCGCCAAAACCATGAGTGCGTTGGAGAAACATGTCAAACACACTCTGGATGATCTAATTTAGAAGCGGAGTACTCTGCTGCACATCCTCACGGGTGTTTTCAGTCATTCTTGGCTGATTAAACTGATCCACGAATTCACCAGATTTCGAGCCTTTTTCTCAGAAGTCATTTTGACATGTCACAGCAGGAACAACAGGTGTAAACAACCAGATGAATGATTTCCACGTCTTCAGTTTCAGGGCCGCGATATCCATGCGTCCCGCTCGCCTGCTTTTCGGGGACGCCTGAATCGAACAGTCATGTTAATGCTGTTAGTGACACCTGTGCTTTTTCGTAGCAGCCTATGACGAGGCAAAATTTCTGCTATGGTGGGAACGATTTATTTATCCTGCCTGGCAGCAAAGCTAACAGAGTCAAGGACGTATCAGTTGAGCACAGTCTGCACACACCCACACGGTCCTAAGAGGAGGTCTGATCAGACAAACTAAAATCACTTGTCTGGATTTATGGCTGTTCATTAAATGCATACAGTGTCAGCTATCAGCAGTAATAACACCACCACCACCACAGTAGCAACAAATTAAGCATGACCACCATTAGGGGAAAAAAAGTGCATATTTCCTACGCCGAATGACTCGGCAAAAAATCAGCAAAGTGCATCCCAAATGGTAGTTTGTAGCCTCTAGCTTTGGACAAGTACTGGCTTTAGGGGTGAAAACATCTGCGATATTCCATCCCACATGTTTTGCTCTGGCTAAGCAATTATTAAATGAATTACCATTAAATGTACCTATGATAACTAGAGGAGAAGTTGTACTTGCTTTGGCGATGTCACAACTTTTTCACCGTGAGAAGGACTTTTATTTTGGTGGCATTTGTGTGCAGTTGGAAAATTGCCAGTGAAATTTGGCTTCAGACATGAATTTTCCCCTCAAAAGTGATTTGTAGTGACTTTTCCTCTAGTGCCTCCTTAGGTCAACATTTTTATTGAACACTATCTAAAACTAATGGAACAACCTCAGCTGTACTTTGTGTCGACTGCCAGTTAGCAGATGTTGGGGGATGCTACAGCTAGATGATAAATGTGGTAAAGAGTATACTGGCTAAATGTTCATAAACATTTTTCAGTATCAACAAGAGACGTCTGCAGCTGTTCTGCTTCTAGACAAAAAATGAATGTAAATAGGAACAGGAAAATGCTGATTGCTTAGAAGGATGTGCTTAAGAGGAACACCTGCTGTTAGAGACCTGCAAGACCAACAGGTGATGCATCGTTCCTATTTCTTACATGGGAAGTGCACGCTCAGCATACTTCTCTAACAGGCCTTCGGTGCTTGTTTGCTCGTGGAGGGTTTTGGACCAGTCCGCTGCAGCTTTCGGGTTTGGTGATTACTTACTTACCAGCTGAACATAAAGCTCTGAGAATGAGACAATTTAGTAAAAAAGGATTATTCAGATTCCCACATGCACATCTTGCTGTCAGGGATTTCAGCGTATTTGTGACCAGCTGTCTGTCAGTTAAGCTACATTTGTGCTTGCTCTAGGCTTTTAAACTGCAATTATCAAATTTATTAAAAAAATTCTAAGTCAATTTATCATTTCCAACATGTACTTGCTGGTGGATCACCTTTTCTTTACAGCTGCGTTGTTTCCTGCATTCTCAAAATAGGAAACCTGTGCTTAGTGTCACCATTTTAACCATCACCGTGTCACAGGAATAAGCTGAGTGTCCAGGCAACACTGTACCAGCTAACCTGGGGACTATTCAGGCTCAGCAGTCCGTTATACACTGTGAGCTTACACTATTCTACTCCCACACTACATCTTCCTCCTAGGAAATGCAAAACCCTGCAGCATTTTCAAAAATGTTCTTACAAGTGAATGTTAAATAGATGCTATTCGGGGTCTGTGGTTTTCTGTTTCTCACACTATACAAATGCAAAAGGATATGTTGAGGACAGGTTTAGTGTACAAGTGCAGTTGTATTGAGGTTATTTTGACAATTATTCATCCAACGCTAAGTTGAATCCTCCAATATTGACATCGAGCATGGTTATTAACTGGGCTAGAAAAAGATATCTGAAAATGATTCTCTTGGTTTGAGTGGGTTTTAGTGAGTAGCCAACATGACAACAGTTGTTCATGTAGTGTGCAGCGTGCACTGATCTGCCACAACATTAAAACCACCTGCCGGATCTCCATTGTGCTGCCACAATACCTCCGACCCACCGGACAGTGGACATGTGATGTGGGCAGCAGAGTTTTGGGGTTTGGAGATGGGGGCCCCAAGCTCGATTCAGCGCGTCTCATGGATGCTGGCTTGATTTAGTGAGAGTTGGGTTAATGCCTCGACCTCTTTGTTATGTTACTGGAGCCCTCCCTGGGCATTTCTGTGGTATGATGAGGCACATTGTTCTGCTGTGGGAGCGCTGTTACCAACGGGGCGTTTGCTTGATCTGGAACAATGTTTGGGTGGGTGGTACGTGTCAAGGTAGCATACACATGAACGATATGACCCAATATTATCCAACAAAACATTGCATTCTAACAAGACAATCAGTGCTGTACACTTAATATGTCAGTGGCTTTAATGTAATGGGTCATTGGTGTATAGAGTACTAGTATTGCCCAGAAATGATTGTTTCTTGGGAACGAGCTAACGTTGACATAAACAGATTGGTTTGGTGGCCAAGTTTCACTTAGCTCTCAACCTCCCAAAATACAGCTTATAATAAATGATTTATATATTATTTAAAAACAACCAAATGAATTAAGTTACAGTAAATGCTCTGCTTTTATACCACCATAAAATATTTTTTTTATGCTTTAAACTCTAAGCAGTTGTAGTTAGTTACCTTTTTAAGCACAGTTGTTCCCCTCAGTTTGGTCTTGCATATCGATTGTCACAGTAATGACAACGGTCTTTAGGAATTTGGCTACAGGCAAACTCTGTCTTTCTTCAAAGCTTGCGGTGAAGATTCTGTCGTCGTGTCAATTACACCCAGTCACACCCAGCTGTATGTGGCCAGCGTGGTTAGTTTGTCAATGTTCAATTTAGCTAGACAGCAATAATCACACTGACAAGCAGTGTAAGGGTTGTACATGTCAAGCATCTGTTGGAGAGTCAAAACAAAAGTGCTTCCTGACAAACAGTAGATTGCGTCCAAGGTTATTTACTTCTCTGACACACTCCTTACAGAATAAAAACTTCCCTTCTTGCATTGTTAATGGAGCAGCTTCAAATTTAGTTATATTACAAACGCACCCCTTAAAACTTGGCCCATATTGTGTGGATCATTATGAAGCTGTCTAATGCACAAGCACTGTTAGCATCAAAATGATCATCCACATTATAACAACGATAAAGCCTCGTCCAGTTCTGATGCTTTGTTTGCACTGGGTCAGCCAGCTGTCAGAACTGCCCCGTTAAGCTTCGTTTAAACATCTGGATATTTAACAGTTGATGTAATTGTGCAGCGATGACGATGTCTGCAGAAGATCAGTGTTTCACATTGACTTTGTAAAGATGTCGGAAGGCTGTTGCTAACATTTAACTTGAGGGATCATTACCGTTGTTTCCATAACAGTTTTCATGTGCATTTTGTAGCATCTCATCAGAAAGAGTTGATGGAAACAATTCAAAAAACGAACCCCAATTTTGAATAAAAAATGCGCTTTTTACAATTGCTCGACTTGATCTTTTATATATATCTATATATAGCATATTGAATATTGGAAACACCTTTTCTTTAATAAGTTCTGACATTGAAAGCATTTAACTAATGGGACTGATCAGCTGTTTCCTTTTGTTCTCTACATCGCCGAACAGCATGAAACATGACCACATATCAGCTGATGTGAAAGAATAATTACAACTTTCCCAACTGAAAACCGTTTCTCAAGACTTCGCTATTTTTCTCCTGTAGATGACTAAAGTCTTCTTCTTCTTCTTTAAATTTTTTAAGCAGTTGGGAAACAAGTGCTTTTATCTCCAGTTAATCTTGTTAATGTAAACAAGCCTAACTTGCATTTCTCACAAACCTGCTTGACGACAGTATAGAAACACAGCGATTGTAACTAAGTACAGCCTCGCACAGCTGCTTTTACGGCTGCAAACTGTACGGCCCGATGCACAGTTCACGTAAGTTTATGAACACAACAAGCAGTGCTCGGACCAACCAGAGCGAATGCCAACCCCAGATTGTTTCCAAGACCACAGTAGAAAACAAACAGAGTGGCCATGCAGGAATGTGTACCGCTGTACTGACGCCACTGAAGCAATAAGAATTGAAACAAGCACCATTGATGCAATGCGTTTCCTTTTCAATAAGTCACGTTTATTAACAGACGGAGGAAATCTGCCTTGAAGGACGTCAAATTTTCCTGTTAAAGGATCTGCAGTGCTCTACTTGAGGCATCATGTTTCGTACGTCGCCCTCATTGTGTGGCAAGTTCTAATCTCACATGTAAATCTGACTGATAAGAGATGTTTGTCTGTGAGCTGGACAGGTGAATGCTCACCCTGGCACGGCATGGAAGACATGTTCAAATGTTTTGTCTTGAGTAGGAGGTGCAGGTGATGTCTCTGCTGCAATCTGTTGGACAGTGTTGATATTTTCTCTACAAAATGAGAAGATTTAGAAGATAGTGGAATTGATTACATACTAGAAAAATGGGTTTAATGTGTGTAAAGATTAGCTTTAGATCATGGTTTGAATGAAGAGCGACTCTGATAATATTCCCAGAAAATCAAGTTTTCACCTGTGCTCGGTACCAAACCTGTGACTCTGCATCGGGTCTCCTCACTCCACAGTAGCTTTTTAGATTCCCGTTGATAGTCTGTTTTGTCTGCGTGATTTCGAGGAAACAATCTAAACTGGGGATTAACTCGCCGGGTTGGTGCTGCATAGCTGTCAGAAGCTCAGTGAAGCGTTGAAGAGAATCGAGTATTTAGAGCGGATTAGTCTGAGCCATGATGGCAAAGAAGAGGAAGCCCACCGTACAATCTCCTCCTCGGTCTTCCAGTCATCTAGGGAACAAATCAGACAACCACAGTCCCTCGTGCAGCCACAGCTAAGTTAATCTTTAATGCTGAGGACAAGCAACACACATTTGCACAATGGCAGCCAACAGTCAAAATCCACTCTGAATAAACAGCGACCTTTTGTAATTCTGGCCTTGTCCAATACAAACACCCAGTTTAATTTGGATGCCTAAGTGTGCTTTACTTTTAAACAAGCACTGTAGAGCTTTCTGTATTTCAGTTTAGGTGAATCCAACAGTTGTGCCACCCAACTTTTGGCTGGAGCAGATTAGCCATTTTCCAGTGAACTCCCATTATGTCATGATGTACTTAAACATTAACAGTCCAAACAGTAAGTCATGCACTTCCTGATGTGTGTGTATATACAGGCCTGGCTGTAGTTCAGCTCGGCTTGCCTGACTCATGTCTCCTTAAAAGGAAGTGGAGTCTCTGTGTGTCATTTCCTTGTGATGACATCACCACACGCACAGCCAATGCAGATTGTTATCACAAACTCCTTCCTGTTTATTCAGCACGGCCGAGTTTCTTCCAAAGCTGAGGGAACAGTGGGGGGTGGGGCTCGGCGGGGCATTAAGTACAGATATTACAGTTGGCCACATCAAAGACGCTGACGGTGGCAGCGCACTAACAACGCTTGATAGCAAAGCAGATTGTCCAGGCAGTGAAGATGCTGCAAACATTTCCATGTGAAACTTCAAAGATCCTGAAGTTGCAATGCACCACCAAGACATGCAGTAGTTTTCAGAATTTGTCATCCTCTCCTGCAAAAGTGTGTTGAGAAATTGACTGCTTCAAAAAGTAATTTTATTTATGCTGATTTAAGCCTCCCAGTGTTTGCATTTACAGCTTGTTTCACACCTAGTCTGCAGCAGTTCCTTTGTTTCCTGTGAGAAAGCTGAAAATAGAATGGTTTGAACATATAAGAACAAACACTTAGATTTAGTCGTAATTGGATTCATGCTAAAATGATCTGCTGTTTATGAACTATTAAGTAGGTCTGCAAATAATATTTTTCATTGTCAGTCTGTCAGGTTTTTTTTTTGATTAATCAGTTAGTTGTTGGTGCTATAAAATGTGTGAAAGATGTGGATTTATATGGATTCAAGGCCCAAGACGATGTTCTCCAGAACACACAGATGTTCAGTTTACTGTCATAGAGGAGGAAAGAATCCACATCTTTGTTCATTTTTGGATTAGCTCAGCTTCAGAAGGAGTCAGTGGTTCCACTCAGCAAGAAGAAGATGTCACCGAAAACTAAAAGTGGGCCCTCGCAAATTCTAAAAGCTGGGTTTTAGCCATCAATAAAAGATGGGCAGTGACCACAGTAGGGCCAGAACAGAAAAGAAGCCTTGTGGTCAGCTGCATGGAGGCAGAGCAGCCCTGTAGGGCAGTCTTAAACTGGGATCCTGTGTGGTGGGAGTGGGAAAAGATCTTTCTCTATAACCGGGGTACTCCCTGTAATAAGAAATGGAACTTCATGTGTACAATTGGCCCTTGCAATAACAACCCTGTTAGTGGACCCTCCCCTTCTTGGGTGTCACTGCCCAGAGGCAAAGAGTCTTTGTTTGAAAGAGCCTCATCCCAGAAAAGTAGCCTTAGGATGTAAATCATCTTTTGGAAATAAACATGTCACTGAAATTCCTCTCTGCAACTGTTCTTATGTTGTTCACAGCACTCACAGAACTGCATTGTGTAACTTCCTGCGAGGCATCGCTTACTCCCATCATGCTTTGGTACCGCTGAGAGTTGCAACACAGACTGCTGCTGCCTGAAGCAGCCTGTGCAGGCAACAAGAAGCTTCCTATTACCTCCACAAAGACAAACAAGGGGGGAGCCCACAGCGTATTAGCAATTGGAAACACATGAATAACATACCGAAATATCTTCCACGACAGTCGTATACAATAGATCAGTCTGGTTGTAATCAACAGAGGTCAAGTGTCGTGTTTGTTTGAATTGTTGAGGATTTCCAAGTGTCTAATTTAATTTCTTGATTGGGAACAAGATTAATGACCTGGTTGTGAAAGATTGTGTTTGTCCTTCTGTGGTTGTGTATCAGGAAAATCTTAAAGTATGCGGCTAACATTGTAATGTAGCTGCGCCGGTTGCATCGGATATCTTCGCTGTTCAAACCCAGCTGCCTCCCTTGCTTTATTTTTAGAAATGTCTGAAGCATACTATTTGTTTTATTCCTGCTCTGAAGTAGCTCGCACAGTTACTAACCAGTTTGTTTGCAGTGCTGAAACCTCTGCAGCTGTTCCATGCGTTTGCGGTACAGCCAGGGCTCTGAGTTGTGTGGCTGTGTGAGCAGAGGCAGGCAGAGGTTTTTCCTTTTCCCTTAAATAAACCTAAAAGCGTTTCATGAACAGGTTAGGATGGGTCTCTACTGATGCTACTGAAACATTTTGCTGCCATTTCACAATAAATGCACTCTGTTGCATGCACTACAATACAACACTATCACTTTTATAATATTGATTTATTGTGAAAATTGTTTAAAAAAGAAAAGTGTACATTTAAAAATGTCTAACTATAGGAGATGCTGTACTGGACGACATCATAACAAGAGGTTTTTGCAATTCAATGACAGTGTAAATAAAAACATTACAACATCTTAAAAGGAGGCTTTATGACTGAACAGTTGGATTGCAATAGATTGTACAGGTGTCCTAAAAAATGGACACTGAGTATATCTCAGAAGTATATGAGGAAAGTAGTACAGGTGCTTAAATGTTCAGCAATGGAGCATTTGACCTCCAACTACTTGCTTTTTTTTAACATGTTGGCACTGCATCTCGGACACTAGACAATAAACCCTTCAGTTTTGCTGCTGTAAGGTGTGTAAATATAGCTTATCAGCAAAATACCAGAATCAATAAAGAGCGAATGATTATATTGGTGAATTACCACCAATATAATAGTAGGTGAGTAGGTGAATAGTAGGTGAAAGGGGCATTGTAGTAAGAGGACGTCATCTGTTTATTGGACTGCATTGTAGGAGATCAATTTATACCCATCGCTCTTTAAAAAAATATATTGATATCTATTGTGTGGCTGCAGTCGACCAAAGAAAATCTTTATTGACGTAAAAGGCACGTTATCTTCAATCAATCGATTGTTTGCAGTCTTTAGACTAATTGAAATGGCCACAGTGCTGAATGTAGTCTGCCTCAATAAAAAATAAATTAGCACAAAAAGCAAATAGTTTTCAGTCTTTGAAATAGTTTGAGCTTGGATATTTTATACTGAAATGACAAGAACAGACTCGAGGCAGACCGGCGCACACCTGCTGGTATTAATATGATTTCCAGAAATAGAACCATGTGAACTGGTGACCCTGTTTAAAAATGCAGGCACACACACACCTTCTGCAGCATGGTCTTTTAGTTTGAAGTTAACCTAGCAGTCTCCATTGGAACGGGCCAGAACTTTACCAATCACTAATTGGCTGTTTGATCGTCCTCAGACAAGAAACTGAATCTTAATTTGTTTCTAGTTGCAGGCAAAAAAAAGCCATACATGTCAACTCCGCCGCTATTGGTCTGAAAGCTGCTCTAAAAATGCAGCCCAGTTAGCATTTACTGCTACTTGACTTGTAAGTTAGCAGATCCATCTCTATGACAACTGAACAAATTCCATCCACCGCCTGAAATAGCTGAAAAATGGACTTCGTGATGAGATTGTGTTGTCAACATATTTCCATGGTCGAGAGCGAGGTTGGATGCTTTAGTGGAAAGATCTTCCCAGTAAAGATTTATTATTATAATGAAATATTAATTCGTTATGAGCCTCAAAAATCCACAAGCAGTTGGGCTGTGATTTAACGATATTAATCTTTGTGGCACTACTTTGTTCTAATGCAGTCTAGATCTATTAGTTGTACGCAAAGCTGATTTAACTTTTGTTTTGTACAGTTTGTTTTATTGCTGGTATTTTCATCATTCATCATTTTTCCAAGAGTTTTTTTTTTTTATAAGTGTTCGGAAACAAGGATTTGACTTATCTATTAGTGCTCCATGTGAGGAAAAAGACGTCCATTCAGTTGAGTCATGTCTGTGGCTAGAGCCTGAGCTTTGATGCAGCCACACCCTCTTAGGAAACATCTGGGAGGTTTATAAGGTTTTGCAAAGAGGAAACGCGCTTTTTTTCCCCCTTACTTAGTCATCATCATCATCCACAACTGAATAATACGTAAGCTGTGGGTGTGAATCCACTTAATGGTCCCACCTCGTTGTAAGCGCAGCAAACCTCTACTTGGTCAGAAATCAAAAGTTATTTCTGTATGCGCTCTTTGTGTAGCCTGTCAGCACTCGCGGTCATTAAAATACCCGTCCATTTTGGTTGCTCAAGACTGGCTCTCAGGCCGTGGGAATTGAGCTCGCTGGAGACAATCTGACCAGGCTGGCATTTAGTTCTGGTGGCACTTCAAGTCTTGGGTGCCCTTAGAGATTGTCAGTAGACACAAGGGATCAGTTTGACAGAAGCCAGGCAAATAAATCAGACCTCTGCAGCCACTTTGGTATTTACAAGTACAGTGTAGGGCTGAGAGTTGCTTTTCAAAGCCCACATGTGGGAAATTTATCATGTGAATAAAGCATTTTTCAGATAAATTTAAATTGGTAGGGTTTTGTTTGGATAAAGTTAGGAATTCCTACAGTGGCTTGCTAACTTGACAAAAGAGACCCTCTTTTTATAAATTTGTAATGGAAATTAAAAGGCTGCATTCTTGGCCTTTATAGTGTTAGCTTACCAAAACAAGCAAGCAAGTCATGACTGGGAGAAAGGAAAACCTACAACATGTTACATCATCT
This sequence comes from Stegastes partitus, assembly GCF_000690725.1. Lineage (NCBI taxonomy): Eukaryota > Metazoa > Chordata > Actinopteri > Pomacentridae > Stegastes > Stegastes partitus. The sequence continues at coordinate 30,980 of NW_007579234.1, forward strand.
TCATTTCTACACTGTGTCTGACAATTACCTGCCCTGAAGCGCTGACATTTTTCTTTGCATCTTTTGTCACGTATCCCAGTCATGGATCTTGTTGGAGCGTCTCGTTTTTGCAATGAACTAGCTCATTTACTCTCAGGAGGCCAGTCGTCCCGTTGAAATTGTGCTGAATTGGAACAGTTTCGATAGAACCCGAGTCCATGTAGGTCGGTATAAATAGCTGTAAAGGAGGAGGGAGAGAGCGCTTGTATGATTCTGTCTATTGGCCTAGTTAGGTGCATTTTTTCTGACTGGATCATAGGTCCAGTTGATTTACAAATCAATTAAAGATTTTTTTTTTTCAAATCAATCTCCAAACAGGGAGGTAAAATTGGCTCTACTTCTGGTCTTAGTCCACACACGTGCAGCTGAGTCGTGAAGCAGTTGTAGTTGACGTATGTTCTTCTTAATGCAACCAGATAGTAGAGTAATAAAAGCATCCAGTAGTATCTCTACATTGGTTTGAGTGATAAGCTATTGCTGTCTTCGAATGTTGTTTAAATGATAAAAAGCATTCGTAGTTATGGTTCTGATATGAGTCTGAGTCAATGATAACTTGACACTGGTTGAATGCCAGTGCTGCAGCCTCACATTAAATTTTAGTGTCTGAGCTGCAGTACCAATGACTAAGACTTCATTTTTTATTTGGTTACACTTTTCACACTTCATCATGCTGGACTTGGAGGCTGTACTAGGAAGCAAATTTGACATCGTCAGGCTTTCTTTGTGTAAGTTGACTCGACAAAATCTGAATCCCTAGTGGGCGATAACAGGTATAACAAAGGTGATGATCAACTTTCTTTCAGTCTTTCTGCTTCAGACTCTGTGTACGTTCACGGAAAAGGAAGCCTTTAACTCGTCATGTGACTCTTCTTCTGCACTAAATTAAACGATCATGTGCCGCTGCTTCAGTCAAGATGTTTTAATGGAGAGCAATGAGGAGTGTAAAAATTTATGACCGTAAAAGGTGCTGCTACTGTAAATGATGCAATACAGGAATGTTGGTTGTAATATATTTATTTTACTGATCAATGTAGCTGATTATTTCTAACCGTCAGCTGCACATTAAAGCTGCTAAACTTTAAACTTCACATAATTAAACCTGATCTTGTATTGAAGTGCATTTAGGTCTGACACTGTCCCATAATGCAGGATATCACTTTATTTATATTTGGCCACATCAAAGTAAAAGTCATGTTACTGTTTGAATGTTTTCTGTAATAAATACCAGCAGAATAATCCATTTTCTAATCTGTGTTCTATCAGGACCAGCTGAGTAAACGGGTTTGACAGCAGATTAGGGCCAAACATAAAAACACATTTGTGTGATTTCTGCATCACTAACGAAATACATTTCAGGTTCCCATGGCAACATGATGCTAACAGTGTGTGATACCGTAACTATACGGCTTCATTCAGTGATAATATTCTAACAAACAGCTTATAACTGTACAGATAAAACGCATCATTTAAGGAATCGTCTGGTTTAAAGGAGACGCTTCATACAACTGATTTATATTTGAAACTGAACATCACCTGCTCCAGACCACGTTAGCTCCACGGCATCAGTTACCATGGTGATCTAGCAGGTTAAAAGAGAGCCACCTTCGTGACACTGAAAACTCAGACTTCAGGCTCAACATACCTCGCTAACCCACTGATCTCTCTTTGTACTATGACACACAGAGTGGTTTTCATTTAGAGGAATTGATTTAACACTTGAAATAGCCAATAAAATGACACAGTTCAGAACTAAATGTAGTGGTATCGTTTACCTTTTGACATATGAGGGCTTTTTTGAAGTTGGTTGTGCTGGAGCTGTCTTCTTAATATTTCCCCAGACATTTTGTAATTAATTTAACAAACTAGGACAAAAAAAAAAGTATGACGGTATGACAAAGTTAATGTGTGGTAGGTGCCAGGCTTTAAAATACCTGCTCAGTTGGATTCGACACTGTTCACAGGAAAGTCTACTGTAGCATACGATTGTTTCTATATTAGTGCCTCTCATTGTATGATTGTATGTGGCACTGTATGACCCACCCATGGGAGTACATGCAAAATATGTCCTCCCCAGATCAGCTGACGTCCATTCCTCTACCCATAAAACTTCTATTTTTGCTCGTTTTTCATTTGAATGAAGCTCGACTTTATAACAAACTACGGGCTGTACGAGAGAAAGCTCTTAACCTCCGAGCTTGTTATTAGACGGAACAAGTAAGTACCAGTGCTTGGCGCTCCTCGTGGTAATGGAGCCTTTCAAGAGCTGTGTTTATGCTGCTGGAGGCAAAAAGGCTGATGTCATATTATTCTTCCGACACTGCACTTTTGTCGCCCCTGAGGTCATGGAGGATAAAATGTTTTAAGAGAGAGAGACCCTGTATATATTTCAGTGTAAATGAGTAAGCACAAAGACGGTGTTGCTTTGGTTTTGTGTGCATCAAAGAAAGAAATGTGAAGAAGGAAATACAGTGAATGAGACACATGCAGTCAGTAAGGACTGTTTCTAAAGCATCAGCTGTTTGTTAGAGCTTTTTGTGGTTTTACTTGAAATTTTCTAATTAAGGTGTTTCATGTAATGCTGCAAGGTTTTCTCAGGACGACCTTCTTCTTATACAGGAATGTCCTCATATGCAGGAGGTGCTAAGTACAACATCAACTCACCGCAGGGCAAAAAGCATCTCTACTGAAGCAGCAACAAGCCTGCTGTTCTAACATCTTTGGACTAAATCATTCTGCAGACGTCAGAGCCACATAACTCCAGCTCAAGGAGAAAACAATGCACACTAGATGTTGTAGAAGGAGCGTTGCTGCTGTGGTGTCAGTCAGTTGACAGACAGTTGGCTGTCTGTTGCACTTCTGGTTGCACACATTGCTACAGTTAGGTGTGGTTTCTTTCACTTGTGATCAGAATAACTCGACACGCAGCTTTGCATAATGCTGCACTGTGGAGTCCAGGGACAGAGAAGACAGCAACCACTAGGTGGCAGCACGTGTTAGGGGGCATGACGTATTGTTGGAAGGCAATAAATCTTACATACATGGTAAAATTAATAGTGGTGTAATATTAACAATATATATATATATATACACACAGTGCTTAATAAATGTATTAATTTATTTTATTTTTAATTTGTTGAGCACTACATATACAGTTGAAACAATACACTGCATAAAAAGACATAAAACCTTTTTTTTTTTCTCACTGCCTGACATTAAATCAGACTAAACTTCTCCTGTTTTAGGTCAGTTAGGATTACCAAAATTATTTTTATTCGGTAAATGCCAGAATAATGAGAGAGAGAATTTTTAAAATAATTTTTTATTACTTTCTTCAAAGTCAGAAGTTTGATTCTGAAATATATAATCAACATCACTACATTTGTCCATGAGGGAACTGACAAGTTTGTTACCTGTAAAATGTAAGGTTGCACTTAATTATCAATATTTCTATCAGCCTCAACAGTGAAACGTAAGGTGTAATCGGAAATACACACTGAGAATAATACAATTTCAAAAAATCGAATATTGATGCTTCAGCAGATTTTAGTTATTTTACATTAACAGCAGAAGTTTGTTCAGCATCTAAGTTGTCTGCTGAGCTTAGCACTTTATAGTAATAATAAACTTTGCTTTTTACATACAGCAGCTTCTTCTTACTGATGCTGATTCTACTCACTCGTCATTCTGGAGAGTTAGTTATCAGGGCTTGTTGTTGGCATTCAATAAAGCACTGATGGCTTTGAGAGCGAGCGACCTGCTGACAGACTATAAATAGTGCTTCGTTTTACTTTCAGTAATATAAAAGCAGCTCAGCAGTGAACAAAGCAAGCAAGTGGTTGCCTAGCCTCTGTTGAACAGATAAACACGCCGCTAAAATATTAGTTTGCCGTTTTGTTCATGCTGAGGTGAATAAGTGTGTAAATCCTGTTTAGAGCTTCCTGTTTGCAAAGATTCACGCTGACATCCTGTTTCTTGGTATTAAGGAGCTAACTGGAGGTCGGATGAATAACGGAACAAACAGAATTAAAGTAAACGGTGGATTTTAAACATGGTCAGGAGCCACGAGGGGAAGTTTCATATTAATAACACCTGTTAATCACTACAGAAATGACAGGGACTGTTTATATGAAGCCATCGAAGACACATGGGGTGATTAACCTGGATGATGTTAGAATCAAACAGGGATAACAATAAATGATAAATTCTGTTTCATAGCCTCAATAAGATTAAAACCAGGTTAAAACTGAGAAAGTACTACTGTGCTTACTAACGTTGACGCTAATGGCATGACAGAGCCAAGCCACAACCCTCATGGCTGAAAAATGAAGCCGACAAAGAAGTGTCAAGCACTGCAGTTCCTCAATTGTCCACTTGGGGTCGGCTTCAAAAGTGGTTCAGTCCCCATAGACCCCCATGTTCAAACTTTACAGCAGAAATAAACATGATTTCCAAAAACTGCTCTCTGGAGCTAATTTGGATTTAACTTGGAGTGACAGGTGGCTGCCGTCACAAGGACAGCCCACGGCTCGGAGATGTCTGCGTTGATGTTTAAGTGGACTCCTGCTAACGAACACAATAAATGTATAATCTAAAGCGTTGAGTTTTAGCAAAGCATTATTCATGGGGAGCTTCGAAACCTGTGGGTGATGTCACAGAAACTTCTTCCAGGTTTATATACAATCTATGCACAGAAAATAAGTTGAACAAAGTCAAATTTTAAATGTAGTTTGACAAATTGATCATTGTCATCACAAAATATTCCATGAAAAAATGAAACCCTTCAGAATATTGTATAAGATGATGGGTGTGACTTTATATGATACAAACATCACACATTCTGTCAAAGATGGTACAGCAGGTTGTCCTCCAATCGCAAGGTTGGCGGTTCGATCCCCCGCCCCTCCACAGTCGAAGTGTTCTTGGGCAAGACACTGAACCTGAAGTTGCTCCCAATGGCAGGCAGAACATTGCATGGCAGCTCAGTCACCATTGGTGTATGAATGTGTGTGTGAACGGGTGAATGAGAAACACATTGTAAAGCGCTTTGGATAAAAGCGCTGTATAAGTGCAGACCATTTACAACCAGAAGCTTGTGTGCCTGAAGTGCCTAATAGAGGATAAAATGACCAAGAGGCAGTTAAGTGAATGTTTCTGACCCAGCAGGTTTAGTCATATTCCAGAAGATCTATAATAAATCTATGAAGGAACCAAAATGCACTTTTTGTGACAAAGATGCACATGTTTCCATTGTTCCATCCTAAAAAATAAAGCTACAGGAATAATTGGGAACTCTATTATAACATACCTGGTCTGTACAAGTCTAAAGTTTTGCTCACAGCTGTAGCTACTTAACAAAAGAACAGAGTAGACATGAACATTGCAGCTGATTTAAAAATAAACAACAATGCAACATAGAATACAGTTTATAAGGTCACAAAGCTTTAAAATGAATGCAGACGTGGCTAACAGAGTTTGTGCGTGTGTGTGAACATTCTTTTCTTGTGGAAGCGACTCTTTTCTTTGTGTTTTCCTGTTACTCGGTCATGGTGACTGACGTTGGGGAAATGCATTAGTGCAGTGGGAGTTACCCAGCCTCAGAGGCTGCAGCTACATACTGTCTACCACAAAGTGAGAGGAAGGAAATGCTTACACACTCTCTGCAACGCACACACACACACAGACACACACACCCACCGTACACACTCTAAGAGAGATCCTTTTAAGGAAAAGGTCCTGGTCTTGCCTGAGTGCTGAGTGGAGCAAAGGCAAGTCCCTCAAATACAGAAATATAAATACATCCACACATTTACACACTGTTGTGACTACATGTCTGCATCGGTCTTAGGATTCCAACAACACTGTGTACTCCTAAATAAAGTCCACTGAATCTAGTTGAAATGACACCTGATATTCTGTTTGTACATGGCTTATAGTTCATCATTGTCAGAGTGTGACATAGCACAGTATAAGGTACACGGAGAGTGGCCACCTGTGATAAGAATCTTTAGTTGCATGTCGGAATTATTCTCTGCAATGTGTGAGAACTTTGCAATGTCTCATAGGAACTCTGTCGAGGAACTGGACCTCTGTTCACACGTGTGGTCAGCAGTTATAGCTCTGTAGATGTGCCCCAATTGAACCCAACTAAGTCTCACTTCTCTTTTCTTTTCAATTTTCTCACCCGGTGTGTCTGTTTCTTTCTTCGTCTGCCCCTCAGGCCGAGGCCAGGCTGGCAGCAAAGAGGGCAGCCAGAGCAGAGGCCAGAGAAATCCGGATGAAGGAGCTGGAGCGACAGCAGAAAGAGGTACACAATTCAAAATACACTTTCAAATTTAAAGCCAGGATACAGATGTACATGATGGTTGACTGGAAAACTATTCTCTACGGTGGGACTGTGGCAAAAACAAGTCCCTCGAATTAGGTCACATGTTAAATAAAGTTGTGGTTGCATGACTGTATAAAATATTTGCCGGTTTTTGAATAATCGTTTAAAATTGTTGGACTTAAAGTTGAGCACGGTTGTGAGGAATTCTTACATCGACCTCCGTCACACTCGGCGCCGTTGTTTGCCCCATGTCCTAATAATGCAGTGCCCTAAATAACAACAGGATTTCAGCAGTCATGTTGGTACAACACTTTCAAGTTGGACCTGCAGCGTTTCCTGTCAACGTTACTTTATGCTCTTAAGCTGCGACTCTTTGATCCTGTGGGTCAGAGGTCAGCGGTGTCCTGTAACCGCAGCGCTCGCGGGCACTGAGCAGCGCAGTCTTTGTTGTTCATAGAAAGTACTGAAAAGGTATGTAAAACTGAAAGTAACACATGTATGTACAAATGTAAATCCTTCAACTTCCTTTTCAGTCAGTTCTGTGCCATAGTGTGATTGATAATCCCCCAGTAGGTTTTATTTAAGTTACTATTAATGCTCAAGAGTAAATTCCAAAACCCCAAATTCACATAGATGATTGACTATTTTGTAGAGGAAAGTTTAAAGTAAATGACGTTATTGTTCCACAAACTGAATTTCAATATGTGTTAAAGCAGCGTTTCTGAAAATACAGCAACATACCGTAAGTTAGTGAGTCCGTAGTTAAAAGGTTTTATTGGTTTCTGAAGCATCAAACGGCTAAAAACGTGGTTAAATGTCGGTATTTTTGCATCTTTCCACTCTGAGGTTTAGAAAGTCCTCAAAGAGGCTCTCTAATTACTCTTTCAAGAAGGGATTGAACCTTTTCCAGTTCATCTTGGGCCAAACTGACAAAATATTCCAAAAGTGTTAATGGAAGCTTATCAAGTCATACATTTCATTAGAGCTCTAGCGCTAGCACACCTGCTACTGTACGTCTAATAACTCTTACGTTTTAACCAATTCTTCCAAAGCAAAATGTTATTTAGATTGTGTTTTCTGTGTCGACCTGTCCAGGGTGTCCCCTGCCTTCACCCTAAGTCAGCTGGGATAGACTCCAGCCCCCCACGACCCTAGTGAGGATGAAGCGATGTATAGATAATGGATGGATGGATGGATGTTTTCTGTATGACACACTTTTGGAAGGACAGTTTCACCTGGAAACTTTTTTTTTTTTGGTCATAGTTGTTTTGATGTAGCCCTGCCTCTTTGGGTAACTGCAGACAGTATATAATGTAACAGGACATTTTTTGAGTTCCACAAATTAGAAGGCCTTGATCAGATGGGCAGTATTTCAGCAGTATACAAAGTGTGGTACTTTTTGATTTAAGATGTCCCTCCATAAAGGTTTAAGTAAATGCAACGACTAAAGAGACACAGAAACCTCCTGAACTGGACCTACAGCAGCGCCACTGTTTGGCACCTCATTCGGACTTGTGTTGAATCAGGTGTAGCGCTGAAATGTCGCTATGCGGTTGTGTGTTTTGACTGCAGGTCAGCCGTGTGTTCCAGGAGTTTTTCTTTGTCTTGTTTAGTACCTCTGATCTGAACCGTGGGGAGTCGCGCTTTTCCTAGACCACTATTCTTAGCATGAAGTAATCCCAAACACACAAACAGACGTCTGCCTCTCACCTGTTCAAATTGAACTCTGCAAAGTTGTTTAGAGTCCGTGTCCAAAGCTTGTTTTGAAGTTAAGACCCCCTAAGCCTGTAATTACATGTAACCCAGGTGCCTTCGGACCACAATATCCCCGGACTTTCTCAGGTCAACGTTTATTTGTGGTGTAATAATAATCTTCCTTAGTGCTCGGTGTGGCAAAAGAAAAAGTGTACGTACCACAATAGTTTGGAACATGTTTTAATCTGTCTCGACCTGCCACAGTTCATAAACTGAACAATAATAAACGTAATTATCAAGCAAAAATTCCAAACTTTCCGCACTTTCATCTTATCATTTGTGATTTACTGACTTTTTTTTTTGTCTTATATGTGTGATTTTAATCTGTTTGTATTTTGAACTTAGATCAAATCCAACCAGATGAATAATCAGCAAAATTAAAAGTGTAAAGCAGAACAAGAAATAATGAAAATGGTCAAAGTCCTGCATCTGTAGTATTATATGATATTGATACACACTACATCTGTGGGACTTTAATAGTGAAAATTCATTCGTTTACTGGACTGATGCAAAAACCCTGCAAATCGAATATTAATATAAAGTCGTGCTATATTTAACATGTTGCTCACAGTGTCCTAATCAAACCAGAGATACCAAAAGGACCTGAGAGACAAAGACATTTCTTTCTTTTCCCATTAAGGTATACTGGACAATCCAGCAGCACTCAATTATTAAGCAGTCAAAACATAGGTGGTAAGCCCAAACAACAACCCTACAGCTCCTACACACACACCACAGGGCTCCACATTAGCTCATGGGCATTTTTTGTAAGGCAAGTGGAAGAGGCATCTACTTGCCAACCATGAGGCTAGACTACTGGTTTGCACCCTGTGGGAGCGAACCTGAGGGCCACATGCTTACAATTGTGCAGATGCACGACCGTGTGTACCCACGTATGTGTTTTTCTTGCAAAATTTACAAAGCTGCACATTTGATTCTGTTTTTCTAAATCTCAGTTGTTGTGGAGATGAGCTTTGTTTCCACTCCCACAGTTCCCCATAAAAGGACGTAGAAATGCTCCTACATATGACTGTTACACATGGCTGGAGTTATTTATAGCAACGTGCATCACATGTATCTGCAAACCGCTGCAGTAATATTTCAATCATTACTTGTAAAGGGTAATCAATTATTAATCTATAAAGCTGGCATTGAAGGTGAATGTACAAAGTGCTGTGCAATTCAGGATCAAATAAAAAAGATCATTAACTAGGATGTAATGGCTGCCATGGAATTAAATAGAGTTAAGTTCATTGGTATGTTGATAGATATGCCTTTGAGTGACATTTTACAGAGCTCAGCCAATCAGATTGTGTACTGTAGGTTACATCTCTGCATTGCATCTGCATCTAACTTAATATGGAAATTGATTTGTCGAGTTGAAAAAGTTACATACAGTACAGTTAGTCGAACGCTGCACCAGTCATATGCACTGGATTAGGGGTCATAGTTAAGCCGAGTCTGGTCTGTGTGAGTGTGTGTGTCTGTGTGTGTGTGTGTGTGTGCGTCCGTGTCCCTTAAACCTTTTAGCCGAGTTCTAAAGTAGCTTAGCAGGTTGTGCTCCCTGGTCCAGCCTGCAGCGGAGCAGTTGTTGTCGTTGCCGTATTGTTGACATGAGCTATGGGTTGGTGCGCTCGCGGCCACCTTTGGGACATTCAGACGTTTCCTCACACACTGAAGACACAACTTAGAGGTGGATTATTAGCGGAAGCCTAACAGCAGCAAACAGAAACAGAGAGCTCAAACCTCAGCGTCCCGTCTCGCCGTGATCCTGCCTACATGACCGGCCGCGGTGTTACCTGCTGACTGCCGAAGGATGCAGCCTTTCCTGGTTCCCTGAGGGCGGCAGGACGGCCGGGCGGCGGCTGACAGGGAGGGGGCTGAGGGCAGCCCTCACCGGGCGCCCAAGAACCCCTCCGATTAGGAAGGGGAGCTCGGTGAGTCGAATGAAATTGGGCGCAGACATGTAGGCTGATTGTGTAACTCGTTTGATGAATGGGCTTATGACGGTGCGTGGCTCACTTGCTAATACGATGTCCAGACACGTAATGAGAGATAAGTACGCAGACGAGATCCTTCCAGTCAGTTTTTGATTGCTATTAGATCGTGCATTGATCATTTTTGGACCGTATTATGGTCTTGTAGATCTTAAGTCTCTCATTTCAGAGCTGTTGGGGAAAATGTTCTGTTTAATGTAGTAATAGATTGGCTGTATTATTGTAATTAATTATGTTGCTGGAAGATGTCAAAGGTCAAATCGAGTTGAAAAAGCCAGAGCTTATGAAGCACATGCAGACGATGATAAAGCTTCATACAGAGGGCGTTGTGAAAAATGCGTGCACTACATTATGGCTGCTTATACTGTGAAACTGTAATGCGTTTCTACACTGCCAACAGTTGTAATGTATCAGAGCTCTCTGGCACCCCTCACCATTTATGGAGTGTGTGTGCGATGTTTAATGAATAAATCTGGCCTTCACAACTCCGTTTTACCTTCATGGAATTTAGGATGACTTTGTTTTCAGGACTAGACAGCAAATCTTTGTGCTTGTCGGTTAAAGGATGCGACTTTCCATTTCAGCCACACTATAAATTCAGTGAGGGCAAGAGGCCGCATTACCTAGGAGTGCCATTGTTACTGAGGTGATGGAGCGGACAAAAAGGCCGTCTGCAAATCGATTTTTGAAAGTCAAAAGCAAAAAAAAACAACAACCAATCCATTTACTGGGCAAGCACACAAGGGAAACTGTGGTTGTAAATCTGGATTAAAGTTCTGGAACGATTGTGAGGGAAAGTGCAGCTGTGAGGGTGGGGTGTGTTTTCAGAGGGTGTTGGATTTGGTCTGCGGAGGTTTTTTAGCCAGGCTCAAAGGGGCACCGCATGGGCAGCTTTTAATACTAACAGCAAACGTGTTGGTGGCACTGGTGAAAGAAAGATGTCTGTGGAGAATTTAAGGAAAACCGATCGTTATCGTTTGCGTCTATGAACGGTTACATCCGTAAATACAACAAAGCATGACATCACAGAGCCTGCACAGATCTCCGTTCGTGATTTTACATTCCATTGAGTATACAAACACAGAACATGACAATAACACTCCTCAGCCAAACAAATACAGCCAAGGTTAGCCGGTTTATGCATTTATCAAAATAGTGAAACTCCTTTAATTGGCTGTAATTTGTGCACTTCCTCAAACCACAGCGACGGCACGTACACCAGCACAGAAACAGACACATTGCTAACGTTAGACCGAAGTGAAATATTAGAGTTTTGATTTGATTTTATGCTTTGCCCTGTTAATCTTTAAATGGCGTCATTTCTGGCGTCACCCAAGCCAGAAATAATCTCGCATTTGCTCGTTTTTGTGCTGAATAAACAAGATGCATTCTGTAATCTAGTGAGCTTGGATTTGCTGGTAGGCAGATTTTGTTACCTTTGAATAGAACCAGACTGGCTGTTTACCTCTTGTTGTTGGTCTGTATCCTAAGTTAAGCTAATCAGCTGCTGGCTGTAGGTAACTGTCAATCTTCTCATCAAACTCTCTGCTAACAAACAGATGCGTAAACAAAAGTTTGATTTTCTAAAATGTCCTAACTCATCCATTTGACCCTCTGAACTCAAAGCAGTTTCTGGGTGTTTTTTTTTTGCTTTGCTCCCGTTACCTTTGTAGTCACTGTGGATTGCAATAAGAAGTCCTGCACCTCTATGGAAACAACACAGCCATGGCTAGTAGAGAGACCAGAGAGAAAATCTACTCTGTGCAGTATGATACAGTTATGATGCCATAAATCATTAAAAAAAGTGTAAAATTCCCACAAAGTCTTGCCTCAAGATATGCTCCACCCCTACACCCCTTCATGTACCCTCCGCTCTGCTAATTCCAACTTCCTGATCGTTCCCAGGACCAAGCACCAAACCTGGGGGGGATTGGGCCTTCTCTGTCTCTGGAACTCTCTCCCACAACATATCCGTGACACCACAGACCCAATAATATTCAAATCTAAATTAAAAACTCACCTGTTCCGCCCTGCTTTTCCCACCTAAGCCTTATCTTGATATCTTGTGTTGTTTTTATCTGCTTGCTGTATTTCTGTCTTGTCTACTTTTGTATTAGTTGCTTTTATTGTTTATTGCTGTTCTTGCTTTATCCTGTGAAGCGTCTTTGAGTTCTTGAAAAGCACCATACAAATAAAATGAATTATTATTATATTATTTGTTATTAAATATTTGATTATTTTATCTAAAATTTTAAAAAATGGAATCTTTCAAAGTGCCCATGAGGCGTTACAAATATTGGAGAAAAAAAAAAGTTGACTCTGCTCCACTATAGATGTTTTCCCATACTTTCCTCCTGTCTGCTCGATGTAAACACAGAACAGGTGAAAAGTCCCCAAATTTTTGTCGTGTGTCTGTTGGTTGTGGCTGAATCACCAACAGCTTCATAGTTGTGCATAGAAGCACAAAATTTTTAGTTTTTTAAAGAATCCGTTTGTTGCCAAGTAGAATAAAGTGATGATGATTAAGCTTTGATTGTGTTTTTTTTAGAGAAAAGGTTAAAAAAAGTAATGCATGATTAGTTCAAGGACTGTCGGAAAGTTGAAATCAGACAGTTCTTTCCGTTTTCAGTTCCTTCCGCTGATAAATCGTGTTATTCTTAAAAGTGTGCGAGTATGACTTTGGAACCTCCTGGCGGGTTTTGGGATTCAGACAGTTAAATTTAATATTCTGGTTGATGTGAGGTTTCTCTGGCTCCTCGTGGTGCTCAGCAGGCTGGGTTTATGTTTGGACATCATAGTGGCTTTAAACCACTGAGTTTGGTTCTTGAAGTCGTTTGAATGCAAGTACACATTTCTCAATATTATCTTGTTTAGTATGTGCTGGAAGAAGTCCCTTGTCTTAAAAAGTAACCCAAGGGACCCATTCCCATCTCTTAAATATGTGGTTACAAGATTCTGATTTGCTGATTTAGAAAAAAGTTGCAAGCATTATTTTATTGGGTTGGGTTTAGAGGATAGTGTTGGTAATTGCATTAACTTAGTGTGTAATTTAAACGAAAGTTAATGCATTAGTTGGTTTAAAACTAAATACGAGTTGAGTAGCTTAATAAAATTGGCTTGATAACTTTATTTTTATTAGCCTTGAGTTCAGTATTTGACGTCCCCACCCTTCTCCGAACATGCCTGGACACTTTTAGACAATTAAACTGTCATTTAAAAATGGCTTTGATTGTGTAAGAAAATCATAATTCCACTAAGTCATTGTGGTTTGTTGTTTTCCACAACTCAGAACACTGATGCATACAGTTGTGTTCATCTTTTTTGTTGAGCCCAAACATTATTTTTTAAGTGTACTTTACGAGCAGGTATGTCGCCTCAAAACAAAGGATGCAAACTTGCAGTACTTTCCAGTTTCTTTTCCATCTTTGTCAGTAACAGCTGAGAAATCTATCCACATGTCAGACTTGCCTTGCTTTACTTTTGGATTGTGAAAATCCACTTTAATCTTTTCCTCTTCGTTTGTTGACTCCATCCTTCTGGTTGGTGCTAAATCGTGAAACCCACACTTTATTCTTTGACTGGCTGCTCCCACCGGCAGCAAATTTAAAATCCAGCAACGTTTGTGTCCCAGTGCAGACCTCTCTTCCACACTGTTATAGAACGGCACAACACTAACAGGCTATTTGTTTTCTCCACGTGACCCAAGTTTCCTAAGAAAATGCATCGCAACCTATATGTGTACTCGAGGAAAAAGCCGATTTATGGAGGAAACTTGTTAAATCTGTGTGTTGTGGACAGTAACTAGTGGTACATGCACTCCTATAAACATCTACTGTATGGAAGTTACTCTGCGGTCCTGGTAATCTACAGCTTTAACACCAGCCTTAAAGACCCATGGGAAAATGCCTGCCAATCCAATCTCATAGGTCTTTAATTCTCCAGTGAACTTCTGTTCTTGGGTCAGTTCCTGTCGGTCCCAGCAGGTACTTTGCATTCCTGAGGGGCCTCTCGTGTTTTCTCTGCATGCAATCTCTCTTTTCACATTTCAGTGTTTCAACTTCATATCAGTCGATCACATTTTCCTCCGAAGCTGATCATTTTTTCCCCTGTTTTTTTTTTTATGTTTGCTATTTTCCGACCTTTGCCCTCTGCTGCTCATCGGCGTAGATCTTTCAGGTGCAGAAGGTAGGCCTGCTCTTCCTCAATCCCACCACGGACGTTATTTGATCCTAGCATGGTTTTCTAATTAATTCCAGCGTGTGCTTCAAATTGCGACCTGTTCCTCTTCTCGCCCTCATCTTTCATCTCTCCTTAGAAATACTACGGCCTGAACACCAAAATAGACGACCGATCGGACAGCAAATGGGGAGATATTGAACAATGGATGGTACAGTTTGTGTGCTGTGATGACAACACTGAAAACATATCTAATCGTGTACTAAATTCAGCGCATGCCTCCGTACATATTCTGAAGCCGTACTTCCTGTCGGCTTTCACAGCGTCTGCCTTTGAATTCCAGATAATTCCCGTTAAGCCTTTTTTGGAAAATAAGGGATTATAATGAATCAAAGCTTGGCCATTAATGATAATCCACTTATTCAGAGGAGCGGGGTGGCCGTTTGGCTCGGAATCAGCATGACCATCTGCCCCGTCGGTGTGAGACTTGCATGGGATTTGCTGTGTTGAGTGCGCCCTCCGAGTTACTTAGTTTTAGTCGTCCCTGATCATTAGAGAGGTTGAGGATACTCGGTATGTGTGACTTGCAGTGTGATTAACCACGGTGTGTTTTAAGTAAACAGGAAGTGATATGACTTCATGAAACTGTGTGGTGTCAACAACAGTTTGAATGACAATACGTTCATTTGGACACTCTTGGCATGCGGTTGAACCTAATTGTGTGTTTGCTGGATTACTGGTTAACTGTGGATTTATAGGCATGGCTGATTCTAAGCAAGTGTCCTTTTTATGCCAGGCCTTGGAAAAGATTTGTCAGTGTCCTGGGATAGCACATGCATTGTACAAATGGATTCAGATAAACTATTAAGCTCAAACTGTTGCTCCTCTTGTGGTGTCAAGTCCAATACAACAAAGTCTACATACTGGCAATCAGGTTCAATAGTATCTCATCCAATCTGAACCCAAATCCTGCATTTAATCTTTTTACGTGGTTCCTGGAATGAGGACATGTGAAATAAGCATGCACTATTTTTATTTTGCTCAGTATTATATGTCCACAGAGAGGGTCTTGACTTATTTTTCATGCACTGGAAAACATCCTTTGCTCAGCACTGTGCTGCAGGTGCAGAAGCAGAAATGTTATTTATTCTACTTTGTCGCTCGGCAAATATCAACTCAATGAATCTCACATCATTCTACCTGCACAAGTCACTTAACATTAGCTAAACTTGTTGGACTGCTGCAGGTTGAAGAATCTGATGGGTTTTAAAATATAATATACTGTGTGTTCTTGTATTCTTACTTTAACTTCAAGAACTGCAAATGAATACCTTAGCAAAGGACTTTTTTTATTTTTTTTACTTTTGCAGGTGCCTATAGACTCAGAAATAGGCCAATGAGAGTCTTAGAAAGATCACAATTGAAAGATTTGTTGCAGAATGTGTTGCCAGCAGAGCTTCACAACCTTGAAACAGGATCCAGAAGGGAACTGATATCTGAACCCATCCCTGATTGCATACTGATAATACCTTAATAATAACACCGCCTTAAATGAAATGAAAACAGATTTTAATTACTATTTTTAGAATGACTTAATGGACTGGACACCACTGGATGAGACTGACTTTAACAGTGTGACACAAGCGACCGCTTTTCTTCTTCTTCATCCATCTTGTCATCTCGTTGACCTTTGACATCTCTCTCCTCCTTCACATCCTTCCTCCCCTCTTGTCTCCATCTTCACCCTTCCTTCCTTCCTCCCTCATCCAGGAGGACAGTGAGAGATACTCACGTTCTTCACGGATACAAACGGTTTGTAGTCTTCCCTCTCTGTTTCCATCTCCTCATGCATTTTCCTCTGTAATCTTGTCTTCTGTCATTTGGGGAATATTCACATCACATTGAGGAATTTCAGTGGGGAGCAACTCAGTATGTAGATGCTGGTTGCTATATCCAGCACATAAAAACCTGTAGTGGGACAACAGACCATTTATCGCACATAGTGAAACAGTTATCTGAGCAGAAGAGAGGTCTTTATGTGGATTACTCTACAGACAGACCCTGCTGGATTTCAATATGTATATTTAGAAATATACCTTCATGTTCTTATAAAGTTACAACTCTTTGCTTGCCGGCTGTCACACAGACATGTTTATCTTGAGAAACGTTGCAAAGCACTGAATAAAGCCACAGTACATTTTAGCTGTGGTTTGCTATTTTTCTGTAACTATCATAAGTACGTAAGAAGATGATCCCAATAAAAGGAAAAGGTCTCCGAGAAAATGACTGAATGAGTCACTGGAGCCACTTGTCTTTGCAGCAAGAGGCCTCCTGTCAGAATCCACTTCTCGGTGACGTAAGTCGTACATTGTGTCCATTCTCAAAACCCTAACCATCCATTTCAATCTCTCGTCCTCTCACGCAGCTCTCAGACGAAGATGAGCGGATGTCGGTGGGAAGCCGGGGCAGCGTCAGGGTCAGTATCACTCAAACAGCACATGTAATAAAAATTCAAAAAACCCTCTCTCAGTCGTCATCGCATACCTTTATGCTTTTCGATTCACAAAGACAGACCTTGTCCTCCTGATCCTTTGCTGATGTGGAGGCAGCGTGTCTGTTCTTGGCAACCTAACAAGGTGCCGTCAGTGTGGGTGGTACTTTTTTGGTGACGGTGTTGTTGTCTCTCGCACAGTCGGATCTCGATGCAGTCGGGGCTTATGGAGGAGGGGTAAGGGTCGTTGAAACACAGACTCTGGATTGGTTCTTAACCCCCTTAAAGATTTGTTGTGGACGGATTGTTTTTGGACTAACAACAGAAGGAAATGACTGATTTACAGAAGGAGTCACATCTTACGCCTCCCTTTATCATACATTGCATGGCACACATCGTGTTTTATGTTCTACCTATAACTATATATAGGATGCAAGTGAAGCAATGCCTTTTATGGTTTGTCTTGTAGATCGTTTATAATCAGATAAATTGTTCCAAGATGTAGAATAAAGCAAATACATGCCGACTAACTTCTGTCAGGTGATTATGTTTGGCCCAGGACTTGTTTTTACTGTTGTACAGGAACATTGACTACCTTGGTGATAGATTTGATTTTTGTCAAAGAGAACAGTGTGTTTAAGAGCTATCTTTCTCCAACCAAAACACAGTCTGCACTATTTTAGGCTCTGTTATGGCTCTCAGTGTTAAGTGCTGTTTTTTTTTTTTTTTCTTTCCTTGTGGAAAAATAGCACAATCTGGATATTTGGCTAAATGTGTCCGTGCATGTACCGTGTGTGTTGCTTTGGTTTTGCTTCGGCACTTTTCCAGACAACTCGGGTTTTATACGTCACTGTCGTCTTCCTCTTTCTCTCCCTCCAAGGGCTCCTCCTTACACAAGAAGTCAAAGAAAAAGAAGAAGCATAAGCACAAAGACAGAGATGTATGCGAAAGCTCAAACTATACCTGCACACATGTGGCCAGAAATGATCACGCCGCGTCTCATTCTTGTTCTTTATTCGCAGAGAAACGGCTATGATGACGATTACAGCGTCATGTCCAGCAGGGTTAGTAGCTGTGTGCCACACTGACTGTAGGGGCGTTTGGTCTCTTGTAGAGTACGGGACTGTTTACATTCATTAACAGCATGGTACCACTTGGAGAAAGAAAGTTTGCATTACGTCACCCGTGACTCTCCTCTCTGTCGTGCTGCAGAGCTCAAGACTCAGCGATGAAAGCAGAGTGTCTCGTTCCTCCAGGCTAGACCTGACGGTGCGTGTTGGCCACCTCCGATCCTCTTTATAATTAGCTTTATGATTAGTTTTTTTTTTTTGCCTCATTAGAACAATGTGTGACTTTGCTTTTGGCTTGATGAACCAGATGGCGTGTGTTGAGGGTCATGGTTGTTTTAAGGCAAACTGCAGGATGGAGACAGAAAAGCTCAGTGATTTGTTGTGACGTTAGTAACCTGACAGTGTTGATGTTTTGCTGTTACACAAAAACTGTCAAGTACAATCACAGTCTGTAATTACAGCCGTTAGAGATTGCTTGGTCCTTGAAAAATATGTCTTAAAAGAAACTACATTTCCAAATTCCCTTTTCTTTTATACACTGGTTTGGTCCAAAATGATTTAATTGAGTATTTGACAGGTATGTTTTTAGGGTCACTACTAATCCCAGTTATTAGTAATCAAAGTGATTTGATAAATAAATACTTTTCTTTATAAATGTAGATTTAAAAAGGACTTTTTAGCATTTAGCATCAGTGTTGATGTGACATGTAACCAGTCAGTGCTCTGGATGGGACATAGTACAGACCTCAGAGCAGCTGCTTCAGAGCCATTTTTAAATTAGCTTTTTTTTGTAAGAAAAGAGGATGTTGCAGATAATATGAAAAATCCTGAATATCAGATCTGATAATCGGCCAAGCTGGTAATTGGTTGACGCCAAAAAAAGAGATCAGGATTTGATTTTGACGGCCTGTAGAAGGCAGCAATAGATGAAAGTCTGAGTTAAAGCAACTGAAAGAATGGGCAACATGAAATTGTTTAATCCTGGTTGAATTATAAAATGTAAATGTATAAAAGTCAGCAACTTTTTCCATTTACTTTCCGCATATGATCTCATCTTACGTGATCTGAAAACATCACTCAGTAATGATCGTATTGTTTCTGCCCCTGACAAGTGTTTCACTAAATCTCTGTAAGCAACATGTTCACTTTGATTTAGACCTAACATTTATAGCAGTAACTTTCAAAGTAACAGCCACACTTCGCCATAAAGCTGAACTCAGTGCTGTTAAAAACACATCTGTGTGCCGTCAGAAGGATGAGAGGACTTTAGGTTTTGCCCCTGCAGCGTTTTGATGTTGTCACCTGTGCTCCCTGCCTCTCAGAGCTCCATGCTGGGCGATGACAGCCGAGTGTCTCGAGCATCCAGATTAGACCTGCAGCCGGTGGGTGGCACTGCACTGGAACTGGTCGGCTGTCACAAAAGCCTGTTGCACGCTCTGTCTAAAGTTATCTCTGTTAACTGAATGCGCCGGATTGTTAGCTGTTACTGTATTAACCTCCGAAGGTTTTGCATATTTTCACTGGAATATTTCTAGTGGAGCGTGTTGCTAACGTTTTTGTAACACTTTTCGGTGCATGTAGTTTGAATTTCTTATTGTGGTGTTGGAGTCTGGGTCTCTATGTTGTTGTTTACGCCTTGTTTTTCGTCTTTGCATTGAAGACAAGCTGCATTTGTGACTTCCAGAAATAATTTTGTGTACTTACTATTGAACTTTTTTTTAGCAAGGCTGCTCCAAAGTTGCAAACTTACACTGCACTCACACTTCTGCACTCTTGCGTAGTATAACGACATGTTAAAAGCTGGGTGACTTTCTAAATGCTTCTTGTAAACCTCCTATCTGTTGTGCTCATTCATTTCCTTCCTTATCTTGGCTCATCGCTCTCTCTGGCTTCCATCTCCTCATTTCAGGCCTCTTATGCCTCTTCCGACATGTACAGCCTCAGTTCTTCCAGGAATCCAGGTTCAACTTTCAATGGTTATCAGGTCTGTATGCAGATAGACGCCAGACATTTGAAGGAACAGTTTAATTCCTGCGGCTTTCCCCTAATTATCAACCCTCTTCGGAGGAGTCAAAAGTCAAGAGAATACAAAGATGTACGCTCTTTTTGTTTGTCTGCTGTCATTTCTCTTGCAAAATCATTCTCTCTTTCCGCTCCATCCCTCTCTGTAGTTCTACAGGTCACTCAGTCAGATCACCCAGCAGCTCTATCGTAGGGTTGGTTCCCATCATTTCCAGCTTACCCTGCCACACTCAGCGTTAACTGACACCTGCAATCCTTCATCCACACCAGCATGTTTAACTAAAACTCTCCTTGTTTGTCTCTAGAGCAGAGGATTTGACATTTAAGTTAAAAAGGCTTCATCACTTTTTCAATTCACTCATTGATGCAACTGTTCTGTGTACTTGAGTTTTAAATAAAGACACATCAGGCACTGAGGGCAGTCACAGCTTTTCACTGGAGCAGAAAAGCACTTAATGAAATGTACATCTTGTGGCTCAACCTGCTGAAGCTTGAGCACACTTCTTACCCTCTATGTGTGTGTGTGACGTGCCACATGTGCAGAGCTCCTTGTATGAAGACAGCCTCTGCAGCGGGTCACGGCGAGTCCTCGGCTCCAGCTCCCATGTAAGAGTTTGTCGGAATCGTGGTGCAGTTGGGTGTGATGCACGTGTGTGACCTGGTTAATCATAAAAAGTTAGACATGTTAACACCGTCTGGGTTGACTCTACAGTTAACTAGAAGAATGGAGCACATGAATTTAATCTGAGCGTAAATATGTGGGGAAATATTATGGTGGGTCTTGCGTGTTTGTTTTGTTCTCTGTTGGTTTTAGATGCTGCATGGAAGTTCTTTTGGTTCTTGATATGGTTTAATTTAAGTCTTAAGTATTCAAAGACATTATTTTCTTATGTGTTGGACACTAAATGCACATTATTACTCCACTAAGGTCGTGATTTAGATTGCATATGTAGGTAGCAGTGTCATCAGCGTGGGTGTTTGCATGCTTTTTGGTGACAAAACCGTAACTATCTCTTTGTCTGCAGCCTTTAGAACACACTAGTTATCGCAGCTCCGGCTCCAGAGCCTCCAGCAGGGCCAGTTCAGCCCGCGCTAGCCCAGTGGTGAGCATTCCTTCACCAGACATCCTGGTTCCCAAGGTTTAAACTGGATTAACCCACATGTTTTGTATAGACAACACTGAATATGCTGAGAGCCTTCATGCACTTAGACCACAACATTTAGTTTATGATTTTACTGTTGGACAGAGGAGGAAGTAGATACACAATGAGTCTGTGTTCAGTGACTCAGAGTTGGCATGGTGTGCACAATTCTCCAAGATGAAAACATTGTGGAGAGTTCCAGCAGGTATTTCCTGGTAAACCTGTACTGTACTGCAGCTGCAGGTTGTTTACAGCTTGGTATCATGTTAGTGAATCATGAATTGAAGCTGAACTCCCTGCAAGTTCAATTCAATTCAATTCAATTCAATTCAATTCAATTTTATTTGTATAGCGCATATTAACAACAACAAGTCATCTCATAGCGCTTCACAAAGGCAGAGACAGACATTAAGGACATCAGTTTAAAGTAACTATGAGATCTATAGTAGAAGTCCAGCGCCTGTGGTCATCCGAGCAGCTCACTGAGCTGCAGTACAGTCGCTGATTGGAGCCATCTGTCACAAGCCTGTAGCCACAGAGAGACTAAGGCTTATTAATTATAGATGCAGTCCCTAAAATGTTGCTTTAAAAAAATAAAATAAAAGTTTTGGTGTCCACTGATTTATCAGCCGTGAATTTCTGAAGCAAAATGGAACATGTACCTCTTGATCCAAGTATTGTTACTAATTGTCACTATATTATCTGATTCTATGCATTTTTGTTAGAACTATGTCGTCATTAATGTAGTTGTCCTTTTTTTATTTTTATGTTTATTTTATTTAAGAAGGAAAAATGCACATTTATTAACACAAGCACTTGAGTCCGTCTTGTAAATGTACAAAATTAAGCCAAACAAGCTAAGAATCATCTCCAGCTGTTTTTATTTCATACATGCAACTCACTTTACTTTCTCTGACCAAATCAAAACAGTTACATTTAAGCACTTTTCAGTCAGGGACGGTTCGGTCTAAGAGTAAAGCTGTATAAACTTCTAGAAATAATACAAATGATAAAGAGTCTACCGTTTCACTTCCTCATGTGCATTTTTAGTGAAGCTTTTGATGTTTCCAGAAGTGTAGACTTCCTCTGAGCGTCTGGCTTCTTTGTTGTTGTGTTTCGCCCCCTGGTGGCCGATGTAGGACAACTGCAGCTCTGTTGCCAGTTTCTTGAGAAGCGCGGCCAGCGGCAGTGGCCTCCCCAGGGACCTGGACGACGTTACTATTCCTGACTTTTCTGATGTGAGTCGCTTTGCACGCACAGGAAGCCGGGATCGTAGCGTGAGTCGAGTTCCTGCTCGGTTGCTTTGTTTTGCCACCCGTCCTTCCTTTTCTGTGCGCTTTGCCCTACCGAGTGGGGCGACTGCACACTGGGTTTGTGTCAGAGGTTAATTTGTGTGTTGACAAAAAAGTGGAGACCACCATTCCTGTCTCGTGACAAGATGCTGTGTGTGTGTTGGGTAACAATTAAAGGTGGCGTATTGTGGATCTTTTGTCTAATCAGCTTTGAGTTTTGACATCACCCATACTAATTGTTTGCATGGTGTTACACACGGAAGTAAACTTGTGCCTGTTTGTAGTATGTTTGGCAGTAGATTGGAATACTTCAAGGTCAGGTGGTGTGAAGATGATTCTTCAGTCACTGCTGGGCTTGCTGCAGTAACGATTGTGGGACTTTCCTCTTTTGTCCCTTATTTCCTTTGTCTCTTATTTCTGCTCGCTCTGACTGTTTATTTGTCTCAACAGGTGGAGGACAGAGATTATCTCGAGAAGGTGAGTAAGTCACAACCCCAAATCCTGCCTTTGTTTTGGAACTCAACATGCATAAAGCGACATCTGTCTTAGGAAGAATAGTGACTGGAAGTGTGTTGGAATATTTGCACTGAAACAAGGGATTTTAATTGTGTGTTTTTCTGCTTCGTCAGGGATCTCGAGCAGCTTCTGCCTTAACAGCAGGAACACTCACCTCCTTAGGCGGGTCGTCTTCCCGGAGAGGAAGCGGAGAGACGGCTCTAACTGTTGATGCAGAGAGCTCCATAAGAGAAATAAAGGTAAGATCGTGTGGGCAGAGGTCAGTCATTAGCGTTACACCCCATTGAAAGACAAAATTAGTATGAAAACAAGAATTTATTACCGAACAAATCAAGTTGACGTTCAGTTAGTAATTGCTGAATTTTATAATTGAGACCACAATTTGTTAAGGGCATGCTTTAAAGGTGTTTCCCTCTTCATCACTATTTCAGCAACTTAAGTAAAATCTTTTTAACTCCTTGTCCACCATTCCAGATAAATGAGCTTACAGCTATACACAAGTGGATTCATTTTTGGCTTTAATTCAACATTTTCAAGTGCAGTCAAGTTGGCCTTGTAATGGACGTCTCCCTCAGTCAGCTGGGATAGGCTCCAGCCCCCATCTTGCTGTTCATTTTATCATTTCTTAGAAAGCACTTTTGTTTTCATCGTCTTGTCACCAAACTTTCTGCTTCATCTTCATCGTCACTGCTGATGTCCCACTGTGCTTCTCTGCTCACTGCTGCTGCGCTCTTTACCAGGAGATTCATGAACTGAAGGATCAAATTCAAGATGTGGAAAGCAAGTACACGCAGAACCTAAAAGAAGTGAAGGTATATACCTGAACCCCTCCCAGAGCTCCCAGATTTACGCTGTTAACCAATAGGTTTGCTGCCCCTAACTTGAACTGGTTATTGTGCAGTTTTGTTGTTGTTGTTGTTGTTTTCTATACATTGTCAAACAACAAAAAGCACAGACTTCCTCCACCACAGATGAACAAACCAACCTGTAATTGGATAATTCAGAAGTTTTTAAATTAAAACTGGAACAAACAGTGACTGCTCTGTTTTCCTAAGTGTAAAACATTTGCCTCATCTGCAGTGTTTTAGGTGTTAATAGTAGTGCTCCAGACCACAGAAAACACTGACACACATGGGTATTAATTTAACTGCAGTGCTTTTGTGAGGCTTAAATGCTCCGTCTGTGTTAATGCTGGGATCACACTACCCTGTCACCAGCTCCAAAGTGGCTGCAGACTGGTCAGGGCCGCCCTGATGATATCAAACATGATATTTAGCAGCTGAAATCAGGATGATTACATTTATCACGCTGCTGCTCAGAGCATCAGACAAGTACCACCAAACACCTCCATTTCTTTCTCATCCCGACTTGTTTAACCTTATGCTTTAATTTGTCTCACAGCAAAGTGTTGTTAGCGTTTCTATTTTGTCTCTATTTTGTTTGCATGAGATAATGTGAAGTTGAAGCACTGCTCCCTCTAACATGATAATCTTAATAAAATCTCATACTAAACAAGTGCTATTACTTATAAATCTTGTAGTGTGGACATGTCTGAAATTCGAGAGAAGTTTGTGACGTTGTTCCTCGTGTGTAACGCCACCGAATTTCAAAATACGTTCTGGATTTTAACCTTCTGTTGTCTGAGCCTGGCATGAGGCATAATTAGTACGTTCGTTTTCTAACTTGTGAAAATGCAAACTGCTGATCAAACTTTGAAAGTCCCCTCTGCATTTCCCTATCTGTCTTGATGCCGATGTGTGTGTGTGTGTTAGCATGTGAGTCTTTCCTGACTTTCAAATACCAGAACTTGCATCATACAGACAAGAGAACAGGTCTTCTTGTCTGCCAGCTGCATCCATCCTTTCCTGCAAACTTCATCTGTTTATCAACCGCACCTAAAAGAGGAAAGCTCGACTCTGCAGTTTTGTTTGAGGACATGACATACCTGAGCTCACACCTATTACGGTCTGTCTGTCCTTCCATTAGGACACATTAGCAGAAGTGGAGGAGAAGTATCGCAAGGCCATGGTGTCCAACGCTCAGCTGGACAATGAGAAGAACAATCTAATGTACCAGGTGGACACACTCAAAGACTCACTCATGGAGCTGGAGGAGCTGCTGTCGGAGTCACGCCGGGAATACGAGGAGAAAGTCAAGGTACAGCAGGATGTTGTTCAAAATTGCAGTAAAACATTTATTGTTGTTATTATTTGTAAAGCACATAATACAGTTCTCTTATTTAACTATTAGATCAAAAAGAATCAGATTAAGAGATCACATTGAACAGTGACAGAAGCAGCTTTTCTGTAGCCTTTTTTCTTGGCCTGTTGTGTTTCTGATGTTAAAAGATGAAAACAAGTCGGGTTGCTGGTTGTCAAGCTGTCTGTTGTTTCCCCACAGGAATACGAGCGAGAGAAGTATGCACACGGAGTGCTTCAGTTCCAGTTCAATGAAATGAAAGAGACGCTGAAACAAAGTGAAGAGCTGTTAAATGTGAGTGTTTGTCCCTCAGTGTGAACATGTGTCATTATGAGTGTGAAACACGGTGCAGAGAAAGCTCACCTCCTGGGTTTACAAGACACACATTTACAAAAAAATGAAATAAAAAAGGTGTGTCCTGTTACTTTGGTTAGGAAGGCTGCATGTTGGGGTGCATGTCACGGTTTCCTTTTCTTTTCACACAGTCAATCCTTACTCTGCTGTTCCTTTAATTTTCTCTTCTTTCACCTTTTCCTTTTCCTGCTGTTTAGGACATCCGCCAGCTGCGTTTGAAACAGGATGGTTTTGTTAGAGAAATATCTGATCTGCAGGAGACTGTGGAGTGGAAGGATAAAAAAATTGGGGTATGGCCTACGAGCCGCGATGCTGCCGTTTTATTGATTTAATCACATTCAGCAGTGACTTTAACTCACATGAATTCAGTTTCTTCTTTGCATGACACTGGATGCCTGTTTTCACTTTCACTTCTTCTGCACTTTTGTTGTCACTTTCTTTTGCACTCTGCCACTCGGGGGCTCCGCTCAGGCCTTAGAGCGACAGAAAGAATACACAGATGCAATCCGAATTGAGCGAGATGAACTCAGAGAAGAGGTGGTGCAGCTGAAGGATATTCTGAAGGTACTCGCTGTGCGAAAAACCTCACCATACTTTGACTGTTTTGACAATCGTTTTCTTTTTTCACTTCAACCAAATGTTATTTCCGTGTGTGATCGTCGGTGTTAATGTTTGACTTCCTACTGTGTAGAAACATGGAATAGTGTTGGGACCTGATCTGAACATCAACGGGGACGTTGTTGATGCAGAAGTTGACGGGTCCCCCGGTGCCGACCCTGCTACCCGATCACCTCAGGATCCACAGACCTCCCCGACAGAGGGGAACAGCATGCTCGGTAAAACGCACTCTCCAATTAAATCTGCTTTCCTTCCTCCTGCATGGCTTAGCAGAAGACTAGTTGAAGACTTTCACTCCAAAATGCTTTGTAGTAGTCCTGAAACATTAATAATTAATACAAGTAGTGGGATTACATGTATGCACATACTTCCATCATTCCAATCTGACCTTTAAGTGATTGTCTGGTTTTGGAGTAAACTCTTCAGTATCTAGTTTTGTGCTTCTGCAACATCAAGTGCCACCTAAACTCTGATTTGCACTGACTTTTAGAAGATAACCCTGGTGATTTTCTGTATTTTTCATGAACCTCAGGCTTTGGAAACAGAGTGAGCTTACGAGTAACCTCAGCACAGGGTTCATTCGGTTGTTGCTGTGAAACCAACATGACAGAGATGTCCTAAAGTTATCAGAATCAGTCATCTGATTGAATATCTAGTTAAACTCTGTCGACTAAAGATCAACAGATCATAGAGGATACCACAGAGCTCCATTGTTTTCCAAAAAACTTCTGAAAAAGCATCATTGAGCCACACTGTTGGCCTGGGTGACATGAGCCGTCATTACCATTATTGTTTTCGATCACTAGAGCACCAAATGTGTGTTAATCCACAACTGATATTAGTCCCTTAATTTAAAATACTACTGGTTGAGTCGCGATTTGTTTAAAGATGAGCTCTTTTTAAGATGCATGTCCTGACAAAACAATGGTAGTGAGAGACAAAAAAATATTCAGAATCACCAGTCTTATCCTTTCGGCAACCTCTATCTCACTTCTTGCTTCTTTTTTTTTTTTGTAGCAACTAAGATCCCATTACAGACTTGATTTGCCTTCTGGTACTAATGTCTTGGCTCTTGCACCTTTATCATCATTTCAGCAAACGCATACTTGTTCTGAATCACAACTAACCTCTTCATACAACATTTGTTGGTGTGTACGTGCCGACAGATCTCGGTGATAGGATTTAATGGTCCTAAGCATCTGAGAGTTCGTATTAGAAGCCAACTGTGTAGCAAAGATTTATATGGATCATTGTATATGTACGGCTTCTTTTCTTGTCATGCTGCAGTACTGGGGATCGAGGACTTGATGTCGGTGTTCCTCCTGCCTCTCTTTTCCTTCTTGTGCTTCTCTCGATCATCTTGGCTCTTTGCTACCCTTTCTTTCCGGCCACCAAATCAGCCAGGTGTTCTGCCTTGTTTTGACTTCTGCTGATGCTCTTCCTGATGAAGATTACATTGTTGAAAGTCTTGTGTTAAGTCAGCGTTTATTTTTGGCCCTCTATCATCGTATGCTCTTCATGATCTCCCAGGCAACACAGAGGAGACTGAGTTGAGAAGTAGCAGAGAGGAAGAGGTGGATCCAGAGCAGCAACAAGAAATGCTTCAGGAAGTCAAAGAGAATCACTTGAACTCTGAACTTGACTCTCTGAACTCTGAACTCTGTAATGCTGCCGATGTGTCCACAAAGGATGCAACTAGTGAAAAACAGCCATCGGAAGAACAACAGGCATGCTTACCCACAGAGGAGGACTTCACTGTTGACAATAAAGACAATCCAACCACAGAAGCCAAAGATATAATCGTTTGCAGCCCTGAACTTCATCATGTTCAACCTGTAACAAGTCCTGAGGAAAATGTTCCAGAAACAGAAATACCTGAGGGGGGAAATTTAAAAGAGACCACTTACTCAGATTTAGAGCAGACAGAAACCAAAAATAGTAGTGTTGACACACACAGTGATGATGTTAGGGATACCGACCTCTTTACAAACCAAGACAACAAGCAGGAAGGTGTAGATGAAAGTAATTTAACGAATACAGAACCTTGTCCTCAGCAAAACGTTGCACAAGATGTTTTGAAAGAAGGTTTATCTGCTGAGTCCGTCCCAGCTGTACCAAACACCGAACCTCAACAAGATCCTCAGAATGCCGAAGAGGCAGACAACATCGAGGCAGAGGAAACACCAAGTAAGTCTGCCTCTGGGAAAAAGAAGAAAAAGAAGAAGAAAGGCAAAAAGAAAGGAGGCGCTCAGGATAACAAGAACCAACAGAAAGACGGAACAGAGAAGGAAAACAAAGCGGAGAAAGATGTAGAATCAGCTGCAAGAAGTAATGGAGCTACNTCTTCTCGCCCTCATCTTTCATCTCTCCTTAGAAATACTACGGCCTGAACACCAAAATAGACGACCGATCGGACAGCAAATGGGGAGATATTGAACAATGGATGGTACAGTTTGTGTGCTGTGATGACAACACTGAAAACATATCTAATCGTGTACTAAATTCAGCGCATGCCTCCGTACATATTCTGAAGCCGTACTTCCTGTCGGCTTTCACAGCGTCTGCCTTTGAATTCCAGATAATTCCCGTTAAGCCTTTTTTGGAAAATAAGGGATTATAATGAATCAAAGCTTGGCCATTAATGATAATCCACTTATTCAGAGGAGCGGGGTGGCCGTTTGGCTCGGAATCAGCATGACCATCTGCCCCGTCGGTGTGAGACTTGCATGGGATTTGCTGTGTTGAGTGCGCCCTCCGAGTTACTTAGTTTTAGTCGTCCCTGATCATTAGAGAGGTTGAGGATACTCGGTATGTGTGACTTGCAGTGTGATTAACCACGGTGTGTTTTAAGTAAACAGGAAGTGATATGACTTCATGAAACTGTGTGGTGTCAACAACAGTTTGAATGACAATACGTTCATTTGGACACTCTTGGCATGCGGTTGAACCTAATTGTGTGTTTGCTGGATTACTGGTTAACTGTGGATTTATAGGCATGGCTGATTCTAAGCAAGCGTTCTTTTTATGCCAGGCCTTGGAAAAGATTTGTCATTGTCCTGGGATAGCACATGCATTGTACAAATGGATTCAGATAAACTATGAAGCTCAAACTGTTGCTCCTCTTGTGGTGTCAAGTCCAATACAACAAAGTCTACATACTGGCAATCAGGTTCAATAGTATCTCATCCAATCTGAACCCAAATCCTGCATTTAATCTTTTTACGTGGTTCCTGGAATGAGGACATGTGAAATAAGCATGCACTATTTTTATTTTGCTCAGTGTTATACGTCCACAGAGAGGGTCTTGACTTATTTTTCATGCACTGGAAAACATCCTTTGCTCAGCACTGTGCTGCAGGTGCAGAAGCAGAAACGTTGTTTATTCTACTTTGTCGCTCGGCAAATATCAACTCAATGAATCTCACATCATTCTACCTGCACAAGTCACTTAACATTAGCTAAACTTGTTGGACTGCTGCAGGTTGAAGAATCTGATGGGTTTTAAAATATAATATACTGTGTGTTCTTGTATTCTTACTTTAACTTCAAGAACTGCAAATGAATACCTTAGCAAAGGACTTTTTTTATTTTTTTTACTTTTGCAGGTGCCTATAGACTCAGAAATAGGCCAATGAGAGTCTTAGAAAGATCACAATTGAAAGATTTGTTACAGAATGCGTTGTGAAATGTGAAACTTTTACAACTTTGAAACAGGATCCAGAAGGGAACTGATATCTGAACCCATCCCTGATTGCATAAATGTACTGGTCATACCTTAATAACAATACCGCCTTAAATGAAATGAAAACAGATTTTAATTACTATTTTTAGAATGACTTAATGGACTGGACACCACTGGATGAGACTGACTTTAACAGTGTGACACAAGCGACCGCTTTTCTTCTTCTTCATCCATCTTGTCATCTCGTTGACCTTTGACATCTCTCTCCTCCTTCACATCCTTCCTCCCCTCTCGTCTCCGTCTTCACCCTTCCTTCCTCCCTCATCCAGGAGGACAGTGAGAGATACTCACGTTCTTCACGGATACAAACGGTTTGTAGTCTTCCCTCTCTGTTTCCATCTCCTCATGCATTTTCCTCTGTAATCTTGTCTTCTGTCATTTGGGGAATATTCACATCACATTGAGGAATTTCAGTGGGGAGCAACTCAGTATGTAGATGCTGGTTGCTATATCCAGCACATAAAAACCTGTAGTGAGACAACAGACTATTTATCGCACATAGTGAAACAGTTATCTGAGCAGAAGAGAGGCCTTTATGTGGATTACTCTACAGACAGACCCTGCTGGATTTCAATATGTATATTTAGAAATATACCTTCATGTTCTTATAAAGTTACAACTCTTTGCTTGCCGGCTGTCACACAGACATGTTTATCTTGAGAAACGTTGCAAAGCACTGAATAAAGCCACAGTACATTTTAGCTGTGGTTTGCTATTTTTCTGTAACTATCATAAGTACGTAAGAAGATGATCCCAATAAAAGGAAAAGGTCTCCGAGAAAATGACTGAATGAGTCACTGGAGCCACTTGTCTTTGCAGCAAGAGGCCTCCTGTCAGAATCCACTTCTCGGTGACGTAAGTCGTACATTGTGTCCATTCTCAAAACCCTAACCATCCATTTCAATCTCTCGTCCTCTCACGCAGCTCTCAGACGAAGATGAGCGGATGTCGGTGGGAAGCCGGGGCAGCGTCAGGGTCAGTATCACTCAAACAGCACATGTAATAAAAATTCAAAAAACCCTCTCTCAGTCGTCATCGCATACCTTTATGCTTTTCGATTCACAAAGACAGACCTTGTCCTCCTGATCCTTTGCTGATGTGGAGGCAGCGTGTCTGTTCTTGGCAACCTAACAAGGTGCCGTCAGTGTGGGTGGTACTTTTTTGGTGACGGTGTTGTTGTCTCTCGCACAGTCGGATCTCGATGCAGTCGGGGCTTATGGAGGAGGGGTAAGGGTCGTTGAAACACAGACTCTGGATTGGTTCTTAACCCCCTTAAAGATTTGTTGTGGACGGATTGTTTTTGGACTAACAACAGAAGGAAATGACTGATTTACAGAAGGAGTCACATCTTACGCCTCCCTTTATCATACATTGCATGGCACACATCGTGTTTTATGTTCTACCTATAACTATATATAGGATGCAAGTGAAGCAATGCCTTTTATGGTTTGTCTTGTAGATCGTTTATAATCAGATAAATTGTTCCAAGATGTAGAATAAAGCAAATACATGCCGACTAACTTCTGTCAGGTGATTATGTTTGGCCCAGGACTTGTTTTTACTGTTGTACAGGAACATTGACTACCTTGGTGATAGATTTGATTTTTGTCAAAGAGAACAGTGTGTTTAAGAGCTATCTTTCTCCAACCAAAACACAGTCTGCACTATTTTAGGCTCTGTTATGGCTCTCAGTGTTAAGTGCTGTTTTTTTTTTTTTTTCTTTCCTTGTGGAAAAATAGCACAATCTGGATATTTGGCTAAATGTGTCCGTGCATGTACCGTGTGTGTTGCTTTGGTTTTGCTTCGGCACTTTTCCAGACAACTCGGGTTTTATACGTCACTGTCGTCTTCCTCTTTCTCTCCCTCCAAGGGCTCCTCCTTACACAAGAAGTCAAAGAAAAAGAAGAAGCATAAGCACAAAGACAGAGATGTATGCGAAAGCTCAAACTATACCTGCACACATGTGGCCAGAAATGATCACGCCGCGTCTCATTCTTGTTCTTTATTCGCAGAGAAACGGCTATGATGACGATTACAGCGTCATGTCCAGCAGGGTTAGTAGCTGTGTGCCACACTGACTGTAGGGGCGTTTGGTCTCTTGTAGAGTACGGGACTGTTTACATTCATTAACAGCATGGTACCACTTGGAGAAAGAAAGTTTGCATTACGTCACCCGTGACTCTCCTCTCTGTCGTGCTGCAGAGCTCAAGACTCAGCGATGAAAGCAGAGTGTCTCGTTCCTCCAGGCTAGACCTGACGGTGCGTGTTGGCCACCTCCGATCCTCTTTATAATTAGCTTTATGATTAGTTTTTTTTTTTTGCCTCATTAGAACAATGTGTGACTTTGCTTTTGGCTTGATGAACCAGATGGCGTGTGTTGAGGGTCATGGTTGTTTTAAGGCAAACTGCAGGATGGAGACAGAAAAGCTCAGTGATTTGTTGTGACGTTAGTAACCTGACAGTGTTGATGTTTTGCTGTTACACAAAAACTGTCAAGTACAATCACAGTCTGTAATTACAGCCGTTAGAGATTGCTTGGTCCTTGAAAAATATGTCTTAAAAGAAACTACATTTCCAAATTCCCTTTTCTTTTATACACTGGTTTGGTCCAAAATGATTTAATTGAGTATTTGACAGGTATGTTTTTAGGGTCACTACTAATCCCAGTTATTAGTAATCAAAGTGATTTGATAAATAAATACTTTTCTTTATAAATGTAGATTTAAAAAGGACTTTTTAGCATTTAGCATCAGTGTTGATGTGACATGTAACCAGTCAGTGCTCTGGATGGGACATAGTACAGACCTCAGAGCAGCTGCTTCAGAGCCATTTTTAAATTAGCTTTTTTTTGTAAGAAAAGAGGATGTTGCAGATAATATGAAAAATCCTGAATATCAGATCTGATAATCGGCCAAGCTGGTAATTGGTTGACGCCAAAAAAAGAGATCAGGATTTGATTTTGACGGCCTGTAGAAGGCAGCAATAGATGAAAGTCTGAGTTAAAGCAACTGAAAGAATGGGCAACATGAAATTGTTTAATCCTGGTTGAATTATAAAATGTAAATGTATAAAAGTCAGCAACTTTTTCCATTTACTTTCCGCATATGATCTCATCTTACGTGATCTGAAAACATCACTCAGTAATGATCGTATTGTTTCTGCCCCTGACAAGTGTTTCACTAAATCTCTGTAAGCAACATGTTCACTTTGATTTAGACCTAACATTTATAGCAGTAACTTTCAAAGTAACAGCCACACTTCGCCATAAAGCTGAACTCAGTGCTGTTAAAAACACATCTGTGTGCCGTCAGAAGGATGAGAGGACTTTAGGTTTTGCCCCTGCAGCGTTTTGATGTTGTCACCTGTGCTCCCTGCCTCTCAGAGCTCCATGCTGGGCGATGACAGCCGAGTGTCTCGAGCATCCAGATTAGACCTGCAGCCGGTGGGTGGCACTGCACTGGAACTGGTCGGCTGTCACAAAAGCCTGTTGCACGCTCTGTCTAAAGTTATCTCTGTTAACTGAATGCGCCGGATTGTTAGCTGTTACTGTATTAACCTCCGAAGGTTTTGCATATTTTCACTGGAATATTTCTAGTGGAGCGTGTTGCTAACGTTTTTGTAACACTTTTCGGTGCATGTAGTTTGAATTTCTTATTGTGGTGTTGGAGTCTGGGTCTCTATGTTGTTGTTTACGCCTTGTTTTTCGTCTTTGCATTGAAGACAAGCTGCATTTGTGACTTCCAGAAATAATTTTGTGTACTTACTATTGAACTTTTTTTTAGCAAGGCTGCTCCAAAGTTGCAAACTTACACTGCACTCACACTTCTGCACTCTTGCGTAGTATAACGACATGTTAAAAGCTGGGTGACTTTCTAAATGCTTCTTGTAAACCTCCTATCTGTTGTGCTCATTCATTTCCTTCCTTATCTTGGCTCATCGCTCTCTCTGGCTTCCATCTCCTCATTTCAGGCCTCTTATGCCTCTTCCGACATGTACAGCCTCAGTTCTTCCAGGAATCCAGGTTCAACTTTCAATGGTTATCAGGTCTGTATGCAGATAGACGCCAGACATTTGAAGGAACAGTTTAATTCCTGCGGCTTTCCCCTAATTATCAACCCTCTTCGGAGGAGTCAAAAGTCAAGAGAATACAAAGATGTACGCTCTTTTTGTTTGTCTGCTGTCATTTCTCTTGCAAAATCATTCTCTCTTTCCGCTCCATCCCTCTCTGTAGTTCTACAGGTCACTCAGTCAGATCACCCAGCAGCTCTATCGTAGGGTTGGTTCCCATCATTTCCAGCTTACCCTGCCACACTCAGCGTTAACTGACACCTGCAATCCTTCATCCACACCAGCATGTTTAACTAAAACTCTCCTTGTTTGTCTCTAGAGCAGAGGATTTGACATTTAAGTTAAAAAGGCTTCATCACTTTTTCAATTCACTCATTGATGCAACTGTTCTGTGTACTTGAGTTTTAAATAAAGACACATCAGGCACTGAGGGCAGTCACAGCTTTTCACTGGAGCAGAAAAGCACTTAATGAAATGTACATCTTGTGGCTCAACCTGCTGAAGCTTGAGCACACTTCTTACCCTCTATGTGTGTGTGTGACGTGCCACATGTGCAGAGCTCCTTGTATGAAGACAGCCTCTGCAGCGGGTCACGGCGAGTCCTCGGCTCCAGCTCCCATGTAAGAGTTTGTCGGAATCGTGGTGCAGTTGGGTGTGATGCACGTGTGTGACCTGGTTAATCATAAAAAGTTAGACATGTTAACACCGTCTGGGTTGACTCTACAGTTAACTAGAAGAATGGAGCACATGAATTTAATCTGAGCGTAAATATGTGGGGAAATATTATGGTGGGTCTTGCGTGTTTGTTTTGTTCTCTGTTGGTTTTAGATGCTGCATGGAAGTTCTTTTGGTTCTTGATATGGTTTAATTTAAGTCTTAAGTATTCAAAGACATTATTTTCTTATGTGTTGGACACTAAATGCACATTATTACTCCACTAAGGTCGTGATTTAGATTGCATATGTAGGTAGCAGTGTCATCAGCGTGGGTGTTTGCATGCTTTTTGGTGACAAAACCGTAACTATCTCTTTGTCTGCAGCCTTTAGAACACACTAGTTATCGCAGCTCCGGCTCCAGAGCCTCCAGCAGGGCCAGTTCAGCCCGCGCTAGCCCAGTGGTGAGCATTCCTTCACCAGACATCCTGGTTCCCAAGGTTTAAACTGGATTAACCCACATGTTTTGTATAGACAACACTGAATATGCTGAGAGCCTTCATGCACTTAGACCACAACATTTAGTTTATGATTTTACTGTTGGACAGAGGAGGAAGTAGATACACAATGAGTCTGTGTTCAGTGACTCAGAGTTGGCATGGTGTGCACAATTCTCCAAGATGAAAACATTGTGGAGAGTTCCAGCAGGTATTTCCTGGTAAACCTGTACTGTACTGCAGCTGCAGGTTGTTTACAGCTTGGTATCATGTTAGTGAATCATGAATTGAAGCTGAACTCCCTGCAAGTTCAATTCAATTCAATTCAATTCAATTCAATTCAATTTTATTTGTATAGCGCATATTAACAACAACAAGTCATCTCATAGCGCTTCACAAAGGCAGAGACAGACATTAAGGACATCAGTTTAAAGTAACTATGAGATCTATAGTAGAAGTCCAGCGCCTGTGGTCATCCGAGCAGCTCACTGAGCTGCAGTACAGTCGCTGATTGGAGCCATCTGTCACAAGCCTGTAGCCACAGAGAGACTAAGGCTTATTAATTATAGATGCAGTCCCTAAAATGTTGCTTTAAAAAAATAAAATAAAAGTTTTGGTGTCCACTGATTTATCAGCCGTGAATTTCTGAAGCAAAATGGAACATGTACCTCTTGATCCAAGTATTGTTACTAATTGTCACTATATTATCTGATTCTATGCATTTTTGTTAGAACTATGTCGTCATTAATGTAGTTGTCCTTTTTTTATTTTTATGTTTATTTTATTTAAGAAGGAAAAATGCACATTTATTAACACAAGCACTTGAGTCCGTCTTGTAAATGTACAAAATTAAGCCAAACAAGCTAAGAATCATCTCCAGCTGTTTTTATTTCATACATGCAACTCACTTTACTTTCTCTGACCAAATCAAAACAGTTACATTTAAGCACTTTTCAGTCAGGGACGGTTCGGTCTAAGAGTAAAGCTGTATAAACTTCTAGAAATAATACAAATGATAAAGAGTCTACCGTTTCACTTCCTCATGTGCATTTTTAGTGAAGCTTTTGATGTTTCCAGAAGTGTAGACTTCCTCTGAGCGTCTGGCTTCTTTGTTGTTGTGTTTCGCCCCCTGGTGGCCGATGTAGGACAACTGCAGCTCTGTTGCCAGTTTCTTGAGAAGCGCGGCCAGCGGCAGTGGCCTCCCCAGGGACCTGGACGACGTTACTATTCCTGACTTTTCTGATGTGAGTCGCTTTGCACGCACAGGAAGCCGGGATCGTAGCGTGAGTCGAGTTCCTGCTCGGTTGCTTTGTTTTGCCACCCGTCCTTCCTTTTCTGTGCGCTTTGCCCTACCGAGTGGGGCGACTGCACACTGGGTTTGTGTCAGAGGTTAATTTGTGTGTTGACAAAAAAGTGGAGACCACCATTCCTGTCTCGTGACAAGATGCTGTGTGTGTGTTGGGTAACAATTAAAGGTGGCGTATTGTGGATCTTTTGTCTAATCAGCTTTGAGTTTTGACATCACCCATACTAATTGTTTGCATGGTGTTACACACGGAAGTAAACTTGTGCCTGTTTGTAGTATGTTTGGCAGTAGATTGGAATACTTCAAGGTCAGGTGGTGTGAAGATGATTCTTCAGTCACTGCTGGGCTTGCTGCAGTAACGATTGTGGGACTTTCCTCTTTTGTCCCTTATTTCCTTTGTCTCTTATTTCTGCTCGCTCTGACTGTTTATTTGTCTCAACAGGTGGAGGACAGAGATTATCTCGAGAAGGTGAGTAAGTCACAACCCCAAATCCTGCCTTTGTTTTGGAACTCAACATGCATAAAGCGACATCTGTCTTAGGAAGAATAGTGACTGGAAGTGTGTTGGAATATTTGCACTGAAACAAGGGATTTTAATTGTGTGTTTTTCTGCTTCGTCAGGGATCTCGAGCAGCTTCTGCCTTAACAGCAGGAACACTCACCTCCTTAGGCGGGTCGTCTTCCCGGAGAGGAAGCGGAGAGACGGCTCTAACTGTTGATGCAGAGAGCTCCATAAGAGAAATAAAGGTAAGATCGTGTGGGCAGAGGTCAGTCATTAGCGTTACACCCCATTGAAAGACAAAATTAGTATGAAAACAAGAATTTATTACCGAACAAATCAAGTTGACGTTCAGTTAGTAATTGCTGAATTTTATAATTGAGACCACAATTTGTTAAGGGCATGCTTTAAAGGTGTTTCCCTCTTCATCACTATTTCAGCAACTTAAGTAAAATCTTTTTAACTCCTTGTCCACCATTCCAGATAAATGAGCTTACAGCTATACACAAGTGGATTCATTTTTGGCTTTAATTCAACATTTTCAAGTGCAGTCAAGTTGGCCTTGTAATGGACGTCTCCCTCAGTCAGCTGGGATAGGCTCCAGCCCCCATCTTGCTGTTCATTTTATCATTTCTTAGAAAGCACTTTTGTTTTCATCGTCTTGTCACCAAACTTTCTGCTTCATCTTCATCGTCACTGCTGATGTCCCACTGTGCTTCTCTGCTCACTGCTGCTGCGCTCTTTACCAGGAGATTCATGAACTGAAGGATCAAATTCAAGATGTGGAAAGCAAGTACACGCAGAACCTAAAAGAAGTGAAGGTATATACCTGAACCCCTCCCAGAGCTCCCAGATTTACGCTGTTAACCAATAGGTTTGCTGCCCCTAACTTGAACTGGTTATTGTGCAGTTTTGTTGTTGTTGTTGTTGTTTTCTATACATTGTCAAACAACAAAAAGCACAGACTTCCTCCACCACAGATGAACAAACCAACCTGTAATTGGATAATTCAGAAGTTTTTAAATTAAAACTGGAACAAACAGTGACTGCTCTGTTTTCCTAAGTGTAAAACATTTGCCTCATCTGCAGTGTTTTAGGTGTTAATAGTAGTGCTCCAGACCACAGAAAACACTGACACACATGGGTATTAATTTAACTGCAGTGCTTTTGTGAGGCTTAAATGCTCCGTCTGTGTTAATGCTGGGATCACACTACCCTGTCACCAGCTCCAAAGTGGCTGCAGACTGGTCAGGGCCGCCCTGATGATATCAAACATGATATTTAGCAGCTGAAATCAGGATGATTACATTTATCACGCTGCTGCTCAGAGCATCAGACAAGTACCACCAAACACCTCCATTTCTTTCTCATCCCGACTTGTTTAACCTTATGCTTTAATTTGTCTCACAGCAAAGTGTTGTTAGCGTTTCTATTTTGTCTCTATTTTGTTTGCATGAGATAATGTGAAGTTGAAGCACTGCTCCCTCTAACATGATAATCTTAATAAAATCTCATACTAAACAAGTGCTATTACTTATAAATCTTGTAGTGTGGACATGTCTGAAATTCGAGAGAAGTTTGTGACGTTGTTCCTCGTGTGTAACGCCACCGAATTTCAAAATACGTTCTGGATTTTAACCTTCTGTTGTCTGAGCCTGGCATGAGGCATAATTAGTACGTTCGTTTTCTAACTTGTGAAAATGCAAACTGCTGATCAAACTTTGAAAGTCCCCTCTGCATTTCCCTATCTGTCTTGATGCCGATGTGTGTGTGTGTGTTAGCATGTGAGTCTTTCCTGACTTTCAAATACCAGAACTTGCATCATACAGACAAGAGAACAGGTCTTCTTGTCTGCCAGCTGCATCCATCCTTTCCTGCAAACTTCATCTGTTTATCAACCGCACCTAAAAGAGGAAAGCTCGACTCTGCAGTTTTGTTTGAGGACATGACATACCTGAGCTCACACCTATTACGGTCTGTCTGTCCTTCCATTAGGACACATTAGCAGAAGTGGAGGAGAAGTATCGCAAGGCCATGGTGTCCAACGCTCAGCTGGACAATGAGAAGAACAATCTAATGTACCAGGTGGACACACTCAAAGACTCACTCATGGAGCTGGAGGAGCTGCTGTCGGAGTCACGCCGGGAATACGAGGAGAAAGTCAAGGTACAGCAGGATGTTGTTCAAAATTGCAGTAAAACATTTATTGTTGTTATTATTTGTAAAGCACATAATACAGTTCTCTTATTTAACTATTAGATCAAAAAGAATCAGATTAAGAGATCACATTGAACAGTGACAGAAGCAGCTTTTCTGTAGCCTTTTTTCTTGGCCTGTTGTGTTTCTGATGTTAAAAGATGAAAACAAGTCGGGTTGCTGGTTGTCAAGCTGTCTGTTGTTTCCCCACAGGAATACGAGCGAGAGAAGTATGCACACGGAGTGCTTCAGTTCCAGTTCAATGAAATGAAAGAGACGCTGAAACAAAGTGAAGAGCTGTTAAATGTGAGTGTTTGTCCCTCAGTGTGAACATGTGTCATTATGAGTGTGAAACACGGTGCAGAGAAAGCTCACCTCCTGGGTTCAAAAGACACATGTTTACAAAAAAAATAAATGAAAAAAGGTGTGTCCTGTTACTTTGGTTAGGAAGGCTGCATGTTGAGGTGCATGTCACTGTTTCCTTTTCTTTTCACACAGTAAATCCTTACTCTGCTGTTCCTTTAATTTTCTCTTCTTTCACCTTTTCCTTTTCCTGCTGTTTAGGACATCCGCCAGCTGCGTTTGAAACAGGATGGTTTTGTTAGAGAAATATCTGATCTGCAGGAGACTGTGGAGTGGAAGGATAAAAAAATTGGGGTATGGCCTACGAGCCGCGATGCTGCCGTTTTATTGATTTAATCACATTCAGCAGTGACTTTAACTCACATGAATTCAGTTTCTTCTTTGCATGACACTGGATGCCTGTTTTCACTTTCACTTCTTCTGCACTTTTGTTGTCACTTTCTTTTGCACTCTGCCACTCGGGGGCTCCGCTCAGGCCTTAGAGCGACAGAAAGAATACACAGATGCAATCCGAATTGAGCGAGATGAACTCAGAGAAGAGGTGGTGCAGCTGAAGGATATTCTGAAGGTACTCGCTGTGCGAAAAACCTCACCATACTTTGACTGTTTTGACAATCGTTTTCTTTTTTCACTTCAACCAAATGTTATTTCCGTGTGTGATCGTCGGTGTTAATGTTTGACTTCCTACTGTGTAGAAACATGGAATAGTGTTGGGACCTGATCTGAACATCAACGGGGACGTTGTTGATGCAGAAGTTGACGGGTCCCCCGGTGCCGACCCTGCTACCCGATCACCTCAGGATCCACAGACCTCCCCGACAGAGGGGAACAGCATGCTCGGTAAAACGCACTCTCCAATTAAATCTGCTTTCCTTCCTCCTGCATGGCTTAGCAGAAGACTAGTTGAAGACTTTCACTCCAAAATGCTTTGTAGTAGTCCTGAAACATTAATAATTAATACAAGTAGTGGGATTACATGTATGCACATACTTCCATCATTCCAATCTGACCTTTAAGTGATTGTCTGGTTTTGGAGTAAACTCTTCAGTATCTAGTTTTGTGCTTCTGCAACATCAAGTGCCACCTAAACTCTGATTTGCACTGACTTTTAGAAGATAACCCTGGTGATTTTCTGTATTTTTCATGAACCTCAGGCTTTGGAAACAGAGTGAGCTTACGAGTAACCTCAGCACAGGGTTCATTCGGTTGTTGCTGTGAAACCAACATGATAGAGATGTTCTAAAGTTGTCAGAATCAGTCTAGTTAAACTCTGTCTACTGAAGATCAACAGATTATAGAGGATACCAAAAAACTTTCCAAAAAACTTCTGAAGAAGCATCATTGAGCCACACTGTTGGCCTGGGTGACATGAGCCGTCATTACCATTATTGTTTTCGATCACTAGAGCACCAAATGTGTGTTAATCCACAACTGATATTAGTCCCTTAATTTAAAATACTACTGGTTGAGTCGCGATTTGTTTAAAGATGAGCTCTTTTTAAGATGCATGTCCTGACAAAACAATGGTAGTGAGAGACAAAAAAATATTCAGAATCACCAGTCTTATCCTTTCGGCAACCTCTATCTCACTTCTTGCTTCTTTTTTTTTTTTGTAGCAACTAAGATCCCATTACAGACTTGATTTGCCTTCTGGTACTAATGTCTTGGCTCTTGCACCTTTATCATCATTTCAGCAAACGCATACTTGTTCTGAATCACAACTAACCTCTTCATACAACATTTGTTGGTGTGTACATGCCGACAGATCTCGGTGATAGGATTTAATGGTCCTAAGCATCTGAGAGTTCGTATTAGAAGCCAACTGTG
This sequence comes from Stegastes partitus, assembly GCF_000690725.1. Taxonomy (NCBI): domain Eukaryota; kingdom Metazoa; phylum Chordata; class Actinopteri; family Pomacentridae; genus Stegastes; species Stegastes partitus. The sequence goes on from NW_007579234.1 coordinate 72,127, forward strand.
TAGCAAAGATTTATATGGATCATTGTATATGTACGGCTTCTTTTCTTGTCATGCTGCAGTACTGGGGATCGAGGACTTGATGTCGGTGTTCCTCCTGCCTCTCTTTTCCTTCTTGTGCTTCTCTCGATCATCTTGGCTCTTTGCTACTCTTTCTTTCCGGCCACCAAATCAGCCAGGTGTTCTGCCTTGTTTTGACTTCTGCTGATGCTCTTCCTGATGAAGATTACATTGTTGAAAGTCTTGTGTTAAGTCAGCGTTTATTTTTGGCCCTCTATCATCGTATGCTCTTCATGATCTCCCAGGCAACACAGAGGAGACTGAGTTGAGAAGTAGCAGAGAGGAAGAGGTGGATCCAGAGCAGCAACAAGAAATGCTTCAGGAAGTCAAAGAGAATCACTTGAACTCTGAACTTGACTCTCTGAACTCTGAACTCTGTAATGCTGCCGATGTGTCCACAAAGGATGCAACTAGTGAAAAACAGCCATCGGAAGAACAACAGGCATGCTTACCCACAGAGGAGGACTTCACTGTTGACAGTAATGACAATCCAACCACAGAAGCCAAAGATATAATCGTTTGCAGCCCTGAACTTCATCATGTTCAACCTGTAACAAGTCCTGAGGAAAATGTTCCAGAAACAGAAATACCTGAGGGGGGGAATTTAAAAGAGACCACTTACTCAGATTTAGAGCAGACAGAAACCAAAAATAGTAGTGTTGACACACACAGTGATGATGTTAGGGATACCGACCTCTTTACAAACCAAGACAACAAGCAGGAAGGTGTAGATGAAAGTAATTTAACGAATACAGAACCTTGTCCTCAGCAAAACGTTGCACAAGATGTTTTGAAAGAAGGTTTATCTGCTGAGTCCGTCCCAGCTGTACCAAACACCGAACCTCAACAAGGTCCTCAGAATGCCGAAGAGGCAGACAACATCGAGGCAGAGGAAACACCAAGTAAGTCTGCCTCTGGGAAAAAGAAGAAAAAGAAGAAGAAAGGCAAAAAGAAAGGAGGCGCTCAGGATAACAAGAACCAACAGAAAGACGGAACAGAGAAGGAAAACAAAGCGGAGAAAGATGTAGAATCAGCTGCAAGAAGTAATGGAGCTACAGCAGAGCCTAAATCTGCTGGTCCTGTCACTGAATCAAAGGTGGATCAAGTCGAGAATGAACAAGACAAGCGAGAAACTGAGGAAGTAGACGCAGTGGAACCAGCTGAACCAACCCAAACCTTTTCTAACACGGAAGGTCTTCAAGAACCAAGAACGGATGATTTGTCAAATGAGCACGACGAAAAACAAACTTCGGAAACCAAGACATTAGAAGATGTCGAAGTAGTAAATCCCAGTGATCATGTTGCAGATGGACAGAACGAGGAACAAACTTCGGAAACTAAGACCCTGGAAGATGTCGAAGTAGTAAATCCCAGTGTAGTGACAATGGATCATGTTGCAGATGGACAGAACGAGGAACAAACAGAAACGGTAGAATCAGTTGAGGCAGTGGAACCAACTGCTGAAACTCTCAAGGAATCCACAACAGATTCCAAAAAGGATGAAGACGATGGTAAACAAACATCAGAAATGGAGAAAGAAGAAGAAGAAGAAAGGGGTTCTATACCCAGTTGTGATACTGAAACCAACCTTTGTAAATCTGACTTAAACTCTAACAATACAGAGAGCACCGATGGCCTTGATACAAAGACAATCTCAAGTGTCGATAACTTTGAAAGCAAAGTCCTCCAAACCAAGTCAGAAACTGTTGAAGAAGTTGAGTCTGTTGATGAGATGAAATCTGAGTGCACAGCTGATACGCCTGAAAATGGCGTTGAAACAAGCAGTAAAGAAAACACTGAAGCCGAATCAAGCAATGATGATGTTGCTGCTAATGAATCAGAATCCATAAACAATCCTGATAGTAAAGATGACGCGTCCGTCTCACTGCCATCCACTGAGGACTTCAATGAGGATTTAAAGAGCTCGTCTGAATCAGATCCACCTGCAGCCATCGAACTGGGCAGCGATGACCCTCCCAGGAAGGATTCTGATCAAGCTCCTGAAGAGGCAGCTGAGGCAGTCGCAGATGATGGCGAGGCAGGAGCAGAGACTGAACAAGAAGGCTTTCATCAAGACAGAACAGGAAGTGAGGAGCTGAATGGTGACTTGAAGGAACCTGGAGATTCAGTTGAACCAGACATCTCGTCGCACGATGAAAAAAGCGACGGTAACAAAACGTCGTCATTAACAAGTACCACAGAGGTGTTGGATTCTGGAGAGAGCGTCGAGGCTGCAGTGCAGGACGAACAGTTGAATGATGCGGAAAGCAAAATATCAGAGTACATAGATGAGGCTAAAGAATCAAAAACTAAAGACAAAACAGAGGAGACCGATGCTAATGCCAAGTTAGATACACCACAGTCTCAGAGTGGTTCTGGCATCGAGCAGGAGACAGGCGTTCCACAAGACTCAGAACATAAAGACACTCAACATGTTAAGGAGAGTGAGTCATCTCTTTGTTCTTTGGATGAGCAGCCGAATGACAGCCAAGACAAACATGAGAACAGTGATTCATCTCGACCCACCCAACTGCTCAGCGACGAAGACGACGGCGAAGACGAGGAAGGGATGTCTTTTGATTTTGATGAGATGGACATGGAAGCAGCTGTAGAATCAGAACTTTCCAAAAACTCAGAACAGGAAGAGGTCGAGTTGGGAGTTGAAGTCGTGTCGGATGAAACCGTCGGTGGTAGTTTGGAGCTGTGTCAAAGTAATACTCAGTCAAATGAAAATACACAAGTCAAGCCAGCTGAAAGCAATGATGACAAGTGTACAGTTGATGGGGATAAACAGGTCGATGCACTAGATGAAAACTCAAATCCGTCTTTGGTTAATGTAGAAGCCGCACGTGAAGAGGTGGAAAATGTTTGTGAAGAGCGGGAAGACAAACCGAAAGAAGAAGCGGGTGTAGCAGATGATCCAGGGCTCGTAGCAGAGGAAGGGGAGGTGTCGAGTGTTGGAGGGCTGGCTGTGGTTGCAGAGAACATCAAACAAACTGTGTTCTCACTAGTAGAGGAAGGATTAGATGCTGTCAGGCATGAGCTGCACGGTGAAGATGTGGATTTACCAAAGGGTCCAGTTCAAGAGGTCAGCAACCAAGAGGCACCACAGCCAGGAAAGGATGGGAAGAAGAGTAGCAAGAAAGGCAAAGGCAAGGGCAAGGAGGACTGTAAGATGTCTTGAGTTACAGATGGCTTAGAGTATAGTTATATATTGATTTGCCCATCACTGTTCTTTGATTAGCTGTTTGCAAAGTCGCAACAAAGGCGAAAAACTTCACCGGCACTTGCTAGATGCAAGTACATATATTATTAGAGTCTTGTCTTTGATGCCGTTTGTGCAAAAACAGGAAAAGAAAAACTTTATTTGTGGAAAGATGAGAATCTAAAATGTTAACTAACTGTAAATTATACTGCACTTGTTATATATAAAGTTTCTGATGCACATTTGTAATGCTGCTTGTCATGTCATCGATCAGATTGCTCTGCAACAGCCAACGGACGATACGAGGATGTCATTCATGTGTTCGCATCATAAAAACAAATAAATAAAAATGTTAACTCGTAATTCTCGTTGAGACTCTAGCAAACTAGCTTTTACACGTTCTCGCCATAGTGTTGAAGTTTAAAGTTTCAAGAGCTCCCGTCCTGTTCACAGGGTTTTGTTGACTAGTTTCCAAAGCACAGGAAATGCATATAAATGTATGTTTGCGTTTTGTTGCACTAAATGGAAAAAAGACAATAAATTCCCTGCTGTTACTGAACTGAAACGATGCTCTAGATGCATTTCTGTAAAGGTCCTTGCAAGAAAAGTTCAAACTAATCTTGGTGTTCACATTCACACTTCAGTCTCATTGTACCTTACTGTGTGTGGTCATATGTTGTGATTGTAGCCCTAGAAGCTGTGTGCTCTTGCGTTGACCCTCCTCTCCACAGTTTGTGCATGCTAACACCCCCCCACCCCCTTCACACTCCATCACTCCCCCATGGATGCCTGCTCTGTTGCATGCATCATCCTCAGCCCCCTTCCTCCCATCTCCTTGGCTCCTCCCACCCCTGGTATGTTAACTTCTTTTTTTTTTCATCAAAAGATCGACCAGTTGTATTTGTTGTTGTGAGATGTGATTTTGCTGCACTGTGATGCTCCATTAGAACTGATGATGTGTGACAAAGATGTTTAGTGAGCTTTTCTCAGACGTGTGCTTTGTCTTTCAGAGATTCGCCTGAGGAAGCTGGTGGATGAGCGTGAAAAAATGATAGAGCAGGTGAGTCAGTGATTCTTCAATATGTCAGAGGACTGTAGCTAATTTAGTTTAGCCTGATGAGAAGATGAATTTAGAGTTTGAGCTCTTACAGCCTTACTGCCATGGATCTTTAAGTGTATATAAGTTACCTTTGTGTTAAGACAGACTTGAAAGATTGTTAGAACTGTATTCGTCAGAAAAATTAAAAATGATGCGTCAAGAGAAGCTGAAAAGTACAGACAATTATTTTTTTTACTGGAAAAAAGCTATTAAAAAAATTTAAATTACGGTGCTTAAAGTAATTAATATGTGCTGTTTAAATTAGATTTTTTTTTTTGAAGTTAGAATATATTTGTGTTTTTTTTTTTGTTTTGTTTTGTTTAGTTTTTTTAATTAAAGATTTGTTTCCTTCATTTTTTGAGGATATGTTTTAGGCATTATGTGCCTTTACTTAATTCTAACTGTTGTGACTCAGTCTACCTACTATGGGCCGGTGATGATCAGGCAGCTTTGTCAAAAAAACAAATCACTTCTTGTTCAAATATTGGAGTTTTCAAAGAAGGTTTTCAAGGAAAAAGTCTTCAAACAATCTTCAGAGTCTGATGTGAATAATGTCTGTTCGATACAGAGGCTGTAAGAGCAAACAATGCGTTACATTTCCTTCTATACTTCTGTAAACTTCTTTATTGTTTATTTTGAACGAACAAATGATTTTAAAAATGGAAAAGAAAAATAAAAAATAAAAAGCCAACTTCAATATAATACACATTGGACTCGTTCGAAACGGGATAGGAAGAAGCCCAGGCTTGTCAAGTCCTACCCCCATTCTTCACCATTAATAAATGCAAAATCCAATTCAATAAACTAAACAGGCAATACAAAAAAAAAACTACTCCAATTGAGGTATTTAAGAAAACAGAACAAAACAAAAACTTCTCACAACTCTCCTCTTTCCCCTTAAAAGCCCAGTTTCTTTAAAACCAGTCAGAACACCTTAGTCATCAGTATGTTTCAATTCATTTATACTTGGGGTTGTGTGATCCAAAAAAAAATCACACTCCTGTCCCCTCTCAGCGACTGGGATTTTTCTCCATCCCTAAGCCACCTTGACTGTGATTTTAACTCACACACGAATGCTGACAAAGCTGCTGTATTGTATAGGGGTTTTCATTGGGTCGGGGGTTAAACAGGATTGTTGAGTGTATTAATGAGTTTACACATCATAATGTCCAGTCGTATTATTTATTTCTGCTTGAATCTGATTTTAAACATCCTAATCATATCTCCAGTTTTGTCATTTGGTCAATTTAAAAAAAGAAATCCAACGACTTAACGGTGGAGAGAGACAGGCAATGTGGGGTAGAGAGAGTTAGGAGCCAGCCAGGAATCAAACGCATCATTCATCACTGAGCTGCCAGGTCACCTCAAAGATTAATGTCTGCAGAAGGAGCTGATTGAGAAGAATCCGCTGACACATTGTTGGTGGTTTAGGTCACTTCATGGGATTTATTGACAGTAAAACCGTCAAAAAAAAGTATTGTGATCACTATCAGATGACGTGTTTTGCCTCCATTTACAGGTAAAGAAACTAAAAGCCCAGCTGGAGCAGAAGACGCAGAAGAACGGCACGGACGCCTCCAGTCCAGACGGTGAAATAGTTGAAAACGGCAATGATCCCAACATCATGGAGATACAGAGTGAGTGTGGGAACAGTGTGTAGTCGTTGACGGTATGCGTGGTGTACCCTGCTAATAATTTGCTTACAAATCTTCCAGGAGACTCCAACAGACAAATAAGCGACCTGAAGTTCAAACTGGTGAAGGCCGAACAGGAAGTGACCGCTTTAGAGCAAAATGTAAGTTAAGAGGAATCCCGAGCGGTCGCGTCACGCTGCGCCCCGAATCACGACGACAGTCTTGACTTTCATTTCTGTGACATCCAGGTGACCAGACTTGAGGGTCAGGTGACGCGCTACAAGTCTGCGTCGGAGAACTCGGAGAAGGTGGAGGACGAGCTGAAGGCGGAGAAACGGAAACTACAGAGAGAGGCACGGTGTTGTTGTCTGACGTTAAAACTGTTTATTCACGGAGGCTCAGTCTAACTGAAAATCTTTTGTTCTGACCCAACAGCTGCGTTCGGCGCTGGACAAAATCGACGAGCTCGAGTCCAACAACAGCCATCTATCTAAAAGACTGGAGAAGATGAAGTCGAGCCGGGGCATGGCACAGACTCCGTAGGAAGCCAAACGCCGCACATCCGCTCCACCTTCTCTGCATCCACAACTGGCTGATCACCGGGAAGAGAATTGTCCTGCTTTCTGAGGGTTCTCTTCCATCTGCCTACAAGCAACCTTAAGAAAAAGAACAAAAAAAATTAAATAAAAATCTAACTTAGTTATCAACAGAATAGAGAACACCAACAAGCAACGTGCCATTTCTTTGTCTGTTTTCTGTCTGATGAGCAGTCTTCGTAGCGACGTGCGCACGCGCCCAGAGCGTACGTGAAGCGGACGTTTGCCTCGGCCGTGACTTGGGTCGCACCTCGGCGCTGCTCTGCTGCAGGGGGGACGAGGCCACGTGGAGGGCACCAAAGCTTTTCTATAGCCAGAGACAAAATGTTGCACTGTTTCTTGTCCTCCTGCTGCCTCTCCTCGAGACGTTTCCTCGCCTCGCTCACGTGGAGGAAATTCAAGACGGATGTGGTGAAGACTGTTACCTTCAGAAGCCAAACTATTTTTAATATTGGCCCTGTTCGGGTGTTTTTTCCCCCCCCCCAGATACATGGCTTGCTCAGCACCCCCGACACAAACTAAACATCAGAGTGAAAAGCTCTTTAAGTAGCCAACAGTTTACTGAACAGGTTTGACCTACTGTGTGTAACCACCTCCTACTAGGACACAGTCAACTCTCAGAGCTTCTTTCTGCTTTATATAGTCCATCACTGGTCGGCTCTCTTCCCACCCCACCCCCACCCGCCCTCGTAAATGCTGAGACTTACTGAAGAAATGTGACAACAGGGACTCAAAGCGGTGTTAGCAGGAGATACTGAACACACTGGGGAGATGCTGCTTCACTGTTTACAAAGCTTTAAAATGTTTGTAAGGAAACATAAAGAACTGTATTCTTTGTGCAATAAAATTTCAAACTGTACCGTTTCTTCACCTGCGCGTTTCAGTAACGGAGACCAGACTCTCACCGTACGCTTGTTTCAGCAGATACCCTGCGTTAGTCTTCGTATGCGTTTGGCTGTGATCCACATCAGGACCTTTAGTGGAGGCGAAGCTCGGCAGTTCAGTCTTGACCCTGCAAGGAAAGCTAAAGAACAAACAAGTAGGTAGATGCTGAGTTGAGATTTTAGTGTCACTGTGGTTATTTTCCATTTCTTTATATAGTCGCCTAGTAAAGTAGAGTTTCTATCACAACAGTAGTTGCTTGGTTTCCAGTTAGAATATAAGGAGCTTCTCATTTACATGTCATATTTACATTTAATAATGTTTTCTACCGTCATGTTCAGATGATTTGTTGTATAACGACAATGGTTCTTGTTTGGAGAAGATTCGTTCTAATCGTTGGTAATGTTCATTATGAAAAGGATCTGATGGAAGGCTATTTCAAAAGGCAACAGACAGCCGCTCTGAACCACAGGAGGGCAAAGTTTCTCACATCGAAGACGAAATAATCCATTTAAGCCCATTAATTTCCATCAAAAACTGAACATCCCATGTCCACGTTGTCCACAGGTAGAAAATCTGTGTGCTCCCACACCTGGAGCTCATGAAAAGAACATCACGTCACAGGCGTCCATATAATGGGAGGATCTTTACCAAATGAAATAATGTTTTTAAATTGCTTTATCAACTAAACTGTAACTTAAAGCAGTATTTATATTTTTAGCGTTAGATTTGACCCTTAGCTTTTAACACAGGAAATTTCTATATTTTTAACCAAAATAGTATTAAAGTTTATAGCATTTTTACCTTTTTTAAAAAAAAAAAAAACTGTATACAGCTCTCAGAATGCAAAAACTTAAAATGTTACAGAGCAAATGATCTTTATCATGGTGGAACACAAGAATATTCATCACAGTTGATGTGAGACACTAAAGACCACAACATTGAATTTTTTCTTTATAGATAAAAAGGCTTTAAAGATGATGATGAAAAAATAAAATGAGATATTTAACCCTCAGATTAATGTAAATCTAAAGCAGCTCCCTGGAGTTGAGATACTTGCATTTAGAAACCAGTAAAACAATGAAACTCCCTTCTGTAAAAAGTCCCATTTTTTCCACCCTGTTAACATCCACATGTTAAGAATCATGAGTAAAATTAGTGATCAACACTATGGCTCAACATTTTCATCTTAAAACTGCAGTTTACTGATGACAGACTTCCAGGTTTCATCTGTGGGGTTCATATGGAACAAACGTAGGGAAACAATCCTGTCAGTTTGCAGGATGAGACTGTTTGTATCATCCTTCTTCTTCAGAACAACTTGGGCTGTTTAGAGTAGTTGTAAAATGTTTGAGCAGAGTCCTAAGTGAGCTGGTGTGCTTGAGCTGCAGTGAGTGCAAAGAGAGAGAGGTGGGAAACTAATAGATCTACACATTCTAGAGGAATCAACAATGTAGAGGTACATGTAAGACATTTTAAAGCAGGAGGGGATGTATTTCATGGGGGAAAAAAATACGCAGTGTATGTTTAATACACAGGTTATTGTTTAGGCTTTATGAACCAATAAGAATGATTGAGGTGAAACTGCATTACCTAAACAAGATACTCCAGCCAAGGTACAGCAAATTACAGGGTGGGTCACAAAGTTGTCAAGTAGTGATTAAACAGACGCCTGTACGTCCAGGTATTTCCCTTTAACGCATATTTCCCTTCCACTCCACTGCATTTCAGAGGGAAATGTACTTTTTCTACTCCTACATTCATCTGACAGCTTTAAGATCAACATTTTAATACAAGTTTAAACCAGAGGTTTCCGACCTTTTAAGCTTCATCCAAAAAGTAAGAGTGTAGTCGGACTCACATTTCAGACGTATACGAGTCATTACGAGCTCCATAGAACAATCACTTTTCACTCTAAGCTTCTCATGTGGTTTCATTTCAATAAATCAGCCACAAAGAATTTGAGAGAAGGTCTCTCATTAATCATGTTTGGAGCCCTCAAATGCATCTTCTGTCCTTGAATATAAAACTGAATTTAAAGTAGTTTAAACCTTTAGAATATGCTGATGATGCTCCACTCTTTATCTAGTGATGGCAGATTTACCAAACCAGGACTTTTACTTGCAAACTACATTTTGCATTTTTCTGCTGATTACTTGTGTTCCATTTATTTGACTTTTCATGCAGGACTTTATCTGAAAAGTTAGGCTTGAAGGGTGTAAAATTTATTTTGCAATTAAAAAAACAAACTAAAATACATTCAGTTGATCAAAGTATTTTACGAAAGCTAGTCGTAATGTCGTATATGTAGAATATTACAGTTGTCTCGAATACCCACTGTAGCACAAATTGTGATTGTTTTGTAAGTCTCTCCTACCAATAGCACTTCAGAGGATGAATTATAGTGTGCTGGAGAAGACTATGACCCGTATTGAAACTCCCTGATGCTTAAGATTCTTCCACAGTAAAAATTGTTTGTGTCATTTTAATCTTTATGCAAATTACAGGCCAAAATCGCCACTGTTTTATTTCTCAGATCCAGTGTCCAGGCTGAGTAATGTGCAGCAAAATACAAGTTCTGTTCACATTTCTCTGCATCCTTATCCAGGTTTGGTGGAGGGGCTGCTGGGTAATGTAGTGTCAGAATCCTCCCGTGCGTCTGAGCCCGACAGACCGTCACAGTACGTCCTCTTCTGGATGCGCTGAATCATGCGGCGGCCGTAAAAGTCCCGGTAATCTGGTGGGAGTTCGTCCAGAATGTGCAGCGCCCTCTCCACGGCCTGGAGGGCTCGAGTTGCAGCCACCGGGTCTTTGTTACCGTACGGGTCCTTTTTGTCGTAGCTGTCCGTGGGTAGATGTCTCCAGAACACGTTAACACCCACCCCAAACTGCAGAGCAAGGGTGTTGTGGAACCATAGAGCTGGAAAGAGTTAAACTGGGTTATGTGAAGTGTTTAGATATTAGAAACATCTTCATTCACATTCCTTGATGCTGTTTTAATCAGCTTTAAAAAGTAATTTACATCATACTTTCCAAAATATGTATTGCTGTTTATAGTGGACTGTGTTTGGTTTTTCATGACGATACATTTCTGTAGCTGAGCTTTGCAGGCAGCTCTCCTTACCAGGGATGAAAAGCAGATCTCCAGGCTCCAGCACGCACTCGTATCTCTTTGCCTTCACAAAGTCAGGAAACTGTTTCAGATCTGGAGCATCAATATCCAGGACTTCGGACTTATCACCTGATGGGTTACATCAACAACACGAGTCATTGTAGTAGCGCACCGAATTAATAATGCATCCAACCAAGCAACAGCGATGCTAGTGCTTAACATAAGCGGAAGAAGCTTGTACAGTAGATGTTTTCAGCTTTCGAACCAAAAGACATGGCATGTTTTATCGCCGCTTACCTGATAGGTAGAGGTGCAATGCATCCTGGGGGCTGTAGAGAACCACTCTCTTCATCCCTGTCACCTGAGCCAGCAGGTTGTCCATCACCTGGAGGGATGAAGCCCAAAAATCAAATCAAGTTTATTGTCATTTCACAGCATAGACACAGTAATACAGGCAAGATGAGACAGCGTTTCTTCAGGATCCAATAATTTAAAGCAATTTAAATAAACAAGTGTTTGCATATCCGGATCAGCAGTTCAGCATTCTGATAATGAAGCTGTGCAGCATTCTGGAGGTTCTTCCTTTAATGCTCTGGAAACGTTTGCCTGATGCCATCAGGCTGATGGCAGCAGTTCAGACTGTTTATGGAAAGGGTGTGAGGAGTCCCTGACAATGTTCAGTGCTCTGCTCCTGCAGCGGCTCTGGAAGAATTCTTGGACAGACGTGAGGGAAACTCCTATGACCCACTCAGCTCCTCTAACTATCCTCTGCAGGGCTTTGACCGACTGCAGCTGGAATACCATGTTGAGATGCAGTATGAGGCTGCAAGGTGGCGCAGTTGGTAGCACTGTTGCCTCGCAGCAAGAAGGTCGCCGGTTCGCGTCCCGGTGGGGGCACCGGAATCTTTCTGCGTGGAGTTTGCATGTTCTCCCTGTGCAGCGTGGGTTCTCTCCAGGTTCTCCAGCTTCCTCCCACACAGTCCAAAAACATGTTGAGGTTAATTGGTGATTGTAAATTGTCCGTAGGTGTGAATGTGAGTGTGCTTGGTTGTCTGTCTCTAAGTGTGGCCCGGTGATGGACTGGCGACCTGTCCAGGGTGTCCCCTGCCTTCGCCCTAAGTCGGCTGGGATAGCGACCCAGCGACCCTAGTGAGGATTAAGCGGTGTATAGATAATGGATGGATGCAGTATGTCAGAACGCTCTCCATCACACCTCTGTAAGAAGTCCTGAGGATGCTGGTCACCCAAAAACCCAGGAAACAAGGTGCAAGCTTGTGAAAAAATGTAATACTCATGCACCAAGCACAAAGAATGAAAATGCAAAAAAAAAAAATCGCTTTTATATGGATTATTAACAGTATGTTTGACTAATTACAGCTAAAAGCGTCTGTATGTACATCTTCACAGCACTCTGCTTGGTTCTAACATTTTTGTGCCGACTAATTTTTCCACTCGCAGCTCCTAATCTGCAGCCACACATTCCAGCACTCACATCGTAGTGCGTCCACAGCTGCAGGCCGCAGGAGCTGATGCGGAAGACGCTGGAGAAGAACTGATCAGGGTTAAAGAAGCGTGGGATGTGAAAATCCTCCGCCAGGTCTGGGAACTGCTTGCTCAGATCAGCAGGTTCCTACGGGAGAGGAAGGACCAGTTTCAGTAAATGATTTATGCCATACAAATACAAAAATCTACAACAAATCTCATTACGCTTCATCCATCGTGGTTTAGTGTTCTTGGTACCTTTCGGACGTCTTCTCCCAGTGATCTGAGATAATAACTCTCATCCTAAAGTCACAACAAGGACTCTGTGTCATTAAGAAAATACAACATACTGTAAAAATACACTATATCTGTATTTTATGATCCTCACCTCACACAGAAAGAAGTCTGAGTGTTTCGTCTCAGATGCTCTTTTCACAAATTCATTAAACGGCAAGGTCCTGTAAATATGAAACATGAGAAATCAGTGGAGAAGAACTGATGTGTGTGTTTGACCTCAGAGGTGAGGTCACTCCAACAGGGCTGTTTGGAGGTTCAGATTTGTGTTTTAAGGGTTTGGATTAGTCCTGTAGGTGAGATAGTTACAGTCAGGTGCAAGGGCACACATGTGACAGTGCGAACTCACTTGTAGGCAAAGTTTTTGCGAAGAAAATCCATCCGTGGTACCGTGGATACATGAATCTTCACTTCCTTGTCGCCTCCTTTTTGTCCAAGATACTCCACCGTCCATTTGTCCAGGCAGGAGCCCAGACACACGCCTCTCAGCAGGGCTGGTCTGCGCTGGAAAACAACGCTCACTGTTAACATGGAGGTGTGGGGAGACTTGACTGGCAAATAGGCATGCCTATAATCCACATTACAGCCCATCTCAGATCACTGGATTTAAAACAGATCTTTGTGCATCACAGAAACACATTTATAAGTTATAAGACACAGTTTTAAGTGATATTACACTCGGCTCCCTTCTGTTGTGACTTAAAGATAAATATCTATACAAACTAAACTGCTGGACATTTTAAAGCAGCTATAAAGAAGTAATAGAAGAACAGCAGTGAGGTGTGTGAGTAAATACTGGAGTCACAGTTTATTGTGGTTGGCGGAAGTGTCGTACCTGTGGATAAATGTCACGCAGAAACACGTCCCTGTCCACTCCGCAAAATATCGGTACGTGTATTTTTTCCTGGAGCTCCATTTAACGCGATCTGCTGCAGAAATTCATTTAGCAGCTCACAACTTCAGCGTGTGTTACAGTGTCCGTGCTCCCCGTGGAAACAAAAGGAAGAAAGACCGTAACAATCGACTTAAAAAAAACAACAACAACACGACCTTTTGATTAATTCTAACATGCTAGGTTGTTTTAATATTGTTATAAAAAAAACTGCGTCACTGAGCTCGTGTTTTTAGTGTATCTGTGTGTATATTTGCACCGTAGTACTTGTTTCCAACCGGAACCTAAACCAACACGGACAAGAAGTCTTGAGCAGACAAAAAAGATGGCGCTGCCCGTGTTAAGAGGTTGTTATAGGTTGCCATCAACATTGAGCTTCACTCGCTTGTTATTAAATGAAAGTCGCGTCCTGAACCGGTCCGGTAGAATGCGGTTGTCTCCCTCCTCCCCCGCCGCCTCTGTGGCACGAGCGGTCCGTCCGTACAGCTCCGAGCAGGGCGGGACCAAAGAGAAGATCGAGGGGACTGACTTCTACAACATCATCTTCTGGTTCCGCAGCAAGATCAACTGCGTTCTGATCACAGTTTTCTTCGACCAAGAGTTCAGCGTCAAAAAATTCTCAGAGGGAGCGAAGCAGGTCTGTAAAACCCCGGGTGTGGTGGTGTTATTGTTGTTAGCTAGCTAAAGCTACAACAGCAGCCCGAAGCTAAACTCCCAGCGGGTTGTTTCTGCTCAGATACTGACGAAGACGTTGTGTTGACTCTTGCAGGCCTTCTGGCGTGTTTCCAATCTGCTGTCTCAGTCCCAGTTTGAATCTCTGGAGGGGCTCGTAGCTAAAGATGTGAGTATGTTATCCACAATGTAGCCGCAAATCTCAATCTGATCCCAGTGTCAAGATACATACTGGTTGCATAGAAGATGTTTAGTATACAGCAGAAGTACACTGAGCAAAACCCCTTAAATGTCAAATGATTAAAACTGTATCACCTTACAGTAATTGCATTACTTCTATGTTGAACTGTAGGTTAAATGCTCATAGTGTAGATTTACTATATTAAAGACAGAGCCACCCCAGTAAAAGTCAGTACACCTTTAGTTACTGATATTCAAAACTTTCACTTTTTTCAGTAGCTAATATGTCCACCTTTATTTTTGATAACCGACTAATCCTCCCTAGCTTGGAGGACAATAGTGTTGCACAAATTTCTGAGGAAATGTTCTGTTATTCTTTAAAGACTGTGTTTTTTTCACCTGCTGGAGGAGTTGTGTAGCTTTATCTTTGTTTAGAAACGAGTGTGATTTTGGCAGCGTTCTGTGCATCGTTATCATGCTAGAATATTCCTCATCTGCCAAGCTTCTGCAGACTGGTAGTCCCCTTGTCAGCCTGGATTTTGGTATATCCACAGGCATTTACGGTGCTATAAACGGTCTATAAATGTCATCTCCCCAACAGCTTTTGCACTAATGCAGTCAAACTCCCACCTCTGTGCTTCACTGTCAGGATTGTGCATTCACTGGTTGCCCTGGCCAGGTTCACGCCAATAACGCTGGACCCCAACCTAAGCTGAACACATTTATCTTGGTCTCATCTGACCAAAGAATGTGCCCTCAACATTCATCAGGCTTCAGTTCATGTTCTCTTACAAAACTACATAATGCTGTTTTGTACTAAAGATTTTTTTTTTTTTTTGATGTCACTTATAGCAGTTGACAACATGCAGTCTCCTTCACGCTGTCTGAGCGGTCACATAAGCTCAGATTCTACTTACCGGTCTGTTTTTAAAAGGTAGATTGTGAAAGCAGCGCACTATCCGCGCTGTCATTTTAAGAAGACAATCGCTGTAACTTTCCTGATTTCAGATTTTCAGTTGTTCACTGATCTTCATGCAATCTTTTTTTAAATCAGATTTCTCAGCTCCAGTTCTTTTCTATGTGGAGCCATGCTGTAGATAGATCCAATCCACAGGTTTAAAACTGAGAAAGGTCTTGTGTCCAAAGCTCATTTTATAAACATGCTCATGTAGTCAGGCCAACTGGAAATCCACCGTGTACTTAATATTTGATTCAGTGATCACAGGTGTCGTCATTTTTGTTGTTGAGTTTCTACATTGGGGCCTGAATTGTCAACAATGTGGTGCTCAAATTAGAAATAACTGAGAGGTGATACAATTTTGAATCAGTTGACAGTGAAGTGATGTTGCGAAGGTGTGGACTCACTATTGTGGTGTATACACACATAACATAGCAGCATAACACAGTGACATAGCACAGTCGAGATGTCTAGTGATAAATCAGGATACACTTACAGTATTTTGAAATGCTGCTTGTAGATGTCATACCAGTTATCTTTCCTTGCCTAATTTTCTGGTGTTTGCAGATGATTGGAGAGCTGGAGGAAAAATGCAACTCATTGTCAACTGAGTGCAAGAAAGCCCTCTCTGTTGATCCTGATCAGATCATCTACATGATGGCCAGAGATGTGTCGCTCTTCTTTGACAAAGACGGTAAGAATGAAGTGTTTTTGGATTAATCTGGTGGTAATTTGTCTCTCCCTTTTGTACTGTCAGCAAATCCCATGACAAGACTAAAAACCACCAATGCACTTATTCTCATATTGTGTCTGTCTATAGCCTGACATGTCTTGTTCCTGTGTGCCACAGAGCTCCATTGAAACCACATTAGTCAGCCACATCTCCGGGACCCCGATAGGGGCTGCGTCTTTAATTATACTTCATTATAAGCCAAAATACAATTTAAATGAGAGTTATCTAAAATTTTACCCCCGCGCAACTATCACGAACACAGACATTATTTTCACCAAGAGAAAAGATTTAGAACCATTTACTGAAGCTTCTGAGCCGCTTTTTCAATGTTCATAGTTTATTTATCTGGTAGAGTTGACCTTCACATTGGCATATGCTACAAAATCTTTGTTTATTGTGATTTAAATTGGAAATAAAGTGCAGTGTTAACCAGTGTCAGTATGATTCTTTCCAGGGAGAACGTTTGTCTGCATTCTGATGCGTTTCTGGTACCTGACAACCGCACAAGTTCCCGATGAGTGCGTGCAGGTGACTTTTACCAATTCGACGGTCAATGGAGGTGGAGAAGGCAAACCAGAAACTAAAAGACTTCTATCTGCATTTTATGAGTGAGTATCTTCTTGTTAGATGTAGAATCACTCGTGCGTACAAAATAATGAAAACCTTTGTGTGACTTTGTGTAGTCGTCGTTCCAATGTTCCTTTTTGTCTTTGCCAGATTCCAAAGGGAGTTTACTAGAGGAGTGCCTCCAGACTGGACCATTACGAGGATAGATTACGTGCATTTTTTTGATTAAGGCGGTTTTGATTTAAGGCAGATGTCCCAGTGGAAAACTAGTCACAGACGTGAAATTCCCCTCAGTATTATGCTTTCATTAAATTGAGCGAAAGCGGCTCAACTTTGTCCACAGAGGGGAATCGAGGCACAGCTTTTCACTGAGAAGTCTGAGGAAGGCACCGGGATGAAGTTGGATTTATTCACCGCAGACAGACGCAAGAGCCAAACACAACAGCGCTGATGCTGCCTGTAACAGTGTTGCTGATTTTTCTTCTTCACTCTCTTATATTGTAGAAACCAGTGATTAGAACTTGGCAAGTCCATGAACTCTTGCTCTGGAAGAGTTGGCTAATTTCAGGAACGGGGCCAGAGAAATAGAAAATGATTTTCAATTAACCACCTTGCTTAATTTAGCTCTTCTGTAGTACCAGAGGGGAGGGGTTCTGATCGACCTGATGCAACACGTTTGTCCCAGCGAATACTGAAGATTGTTTGCTGACAATATCTGACCCAAGTCCGATGATGTGACTCAAATGGTTAAAATCTGCAATGAGTTTTGTTGTTTTTTTAAAAATCAGTCTTGGATTTTATGAAGAATGTGTTGTAAGTTACCAACAGGTTCAAATATGAAATCATTCACTGAGAAGAAAAAAAAAAAAGAAACTCTTGTTTTATGTGGCACTTCACGTAGAAACTCACATCTTCTGTGTTTCAGAGAAGACTGAGCAGGGAAATCATGTTTTGTGGAACTGTGTACTATAAAGATCTTACATTTCAGTGCACCAGTTGTTGTTTTGTTTTTTTTCTACACACAAAAAATTTGTCTTCCTCCCCATGCAAAAATATTTGACCTGTTGCAGTTGCGAGACTTTGGACTACTCTACATGCCTGTGTGTACATGTGTTTGTGATTGTTGAGGCAGCTTCGTGGAGCTGCAGCAGACATTTGACTGTTTTATTAAAGATTTGAGAACTCAAATATGTGCCATAAGGTTCCTATAGTATTTTTGACGCTCGACATCTATTATGTATGACTTGCATTTTATTGCAGATATATATGTGTTTGAAGGAAAACATTTCAGAGTACTCTTAAATAATTACAAACAGCAAAAACGTACACATTAAAGAAGGCCATATAAAAATACAATTAAATCTAACTCGGCAAAAACTGCTAAACGTAACCATTTCTGATAAAGATTACATCATTTGCTATCAGTTCTCCCATTGGTCCGCTGTCGTCGATGCTGTCCTGTAATTGGCGGAGCGGCCTGCCAGTCACTTCCGCTGTGTAGTGGTTCCTGTTGTGAGCTTCAGCCGGTGTGTCTGACAGCCTGTGTGGCGTCTCGCCTGGCAGGGTGGAAAGAGGATGAAAACCGAAACATGGAGCTTGCACACCTGTAAAATTTAAAAGCCACCCTCAAGATTTGAACCATGAAACTCGCCACTGTGGCCTTTTACGGAGTCGCTCTGGGGCTGCTGGCGGTCGGCCTGCGAGAGTTGCTAACTGGCTTCGAGGAGAACAGATGCAGCATGACCTATATGTTTGAATACCCAGAGTATCGGGTGAGTACCAGGCTAATTACTGCACTCAAAGCGCTATAAATAAATTAGCCAAGCTAATGGCTATTTTTTTTTTCTGAGGAGGCTACACACATCTCGCTTAATGGTTCCTTTATCTTAACACCGCGAAAAAATGCTTGACTGGACACGAAATGTGGCTGTCAGGTGTGTTTTGAGCTACTTCCTGAACCGTCGCTAACGTTACCTGGCTGAGTACCGCCAGGTGTGTGTGTGGCCGTGCAGCCGGGCACACGTGCTCCCTCGGTGGCGTCACGCAGCTCACCTGTGTCGCTGGAGGTGTTGGTTGAGGATGAGGTTCTCCAGTTAGCCAGGTTATGGAAGCATACAGTAACTGCTGATCCTTGAATCCTCTCAGCAGGTCACGATCAGCCTGATACCGGCGTGTGACAAACACCCAGACTACAGGCCAGGTGAATGATGGGCTGTTAGGATGTTGGTAGTGGTCGCCGTGATGCTTCCTGATGTGTGCATCTGTCCAGAAGTGGGGCACAGCTGGAGGCAGTGCTGTGTGTGGACATCAGCCTCAGTCCACACAGCCCAGAGTGTGTCCCTTGTGTGTTGTGTGTGAGAGGAGATGAATAAAAGGCTCCCAGTTGTAGAAAAAATATTGGTTCATGGAGATGGTTTCTTGATCAGGACTGGCTGAGTGTTTGTGATGAACACTGGGCAGACAGGAGAGGAAATAAATAGTCATTGAACACTTCTAACAGATGTTTAGATTAAGGCAAGAAAAGTCAAATGACTGAACGATGTACCTAATTGTAAATTCCTAATGAATATTTTGATATGCAATATATATGTATATTATTTATTAAAGCTTTAATATTTGAATATTAATTGAATAATAGATTAAAAGCGTGTGATAGATCATTACCACAAGAGACGCCATCAAAACATCAGCTGTTCTATATTCTTATGCAAAGATGAGACCGTCAAGATATAAGTTGTTTAAAAGATGTTTTTTTTTTTTCTTCAAATGGCATAGAAAGCCTGCCAGTGGGTTATCAATAAATAAAGTAATGCCATTAAAAGAAATAAAATCATTCCAATAAGATAATAATGAGACCTTTTTGTCAACAATCTGTGACACTGAAACAGGAGCAACTCATGATTTTCACTGCTGATTATTCTGTCAGTTATTCTAGATTAATCAGTTACTTTTTGGTCTTTAAAATGCCAGAAACTGTATAAAAACAAGGTTGATCAGCATTTCTTAAAACCCAAGTTGACGTCTTGAAATGTCTTTTTGTGTCCACAACCCCAAAATATTCACTTTACAGTCATAGAGGATAAAAGAAGCCAGAAAATACCTCCTATAAGGAGCTCAAATCAGAGAATTTTTACCTTTTTTTTCCCGTAAATTTGCAAATTAACAGAAAATATTCGCAAATTAATTGCCAGTTAATGACAGCTAGTCGATTAATGGACTAATCGTTGCAGCTCTACTTAGAAGCAGCAGCTAAGTATTGCACATATATATTTTTTTATATAATATATATTTTTTGCGATCTGCTAATTCTTTGTTTTATAATGTGTTTTTTTGATTTGGAGGCAATTAATTGTTCAGGTGTAGTGAAAAGATTAGAGCTGCAATGAGCAGTTTCATAATGAATTAAATTCTTTGATTTCAGGTTCATAAATGTGAATAGTTTGTGGTTTCCTTACTTCACTAACTGAAAGTCTTTGTGAAACAGGACAGTCAAGGATGCTATTTTGAGCTTTGGGAAACGTTTTTTACTTTTTTCAGACATTTTATAGACAATCAGTTCATTGAGACATAGAAAAAATAATGAATTACTGCAGCCCTAATTGGGATATTGATTTACAGGTAAAATTTCTGGTCTGCTTTACAGTTAAAAAAAAAAAGAAAAGAAAAGAAAAAAAAAATCTGACAAAAATAGTAAATTCTCACATTTTATCAACAGGGAAAAACAATTTTTCGACAATTTAATAACATGTAAAAATAGCATTTTTTTTCTGATTTTATTCCAACTTCATTAGTTGGCTGCTCATGTTAGCTCATCACTGTTTCCCAGTCCAAATGTAGTGTTTGTCTATAGATGCCACTGCCATAAACAAAGGTTTCACACGGCTTTAAAGGGTTAATAGTCAACTATACCAGACTGCATCAATTTGGCATCTCTTAACTTCTCACATAAAGCCAGAACTAAGTGTAGGTATTTATAACAATGCAGCAAGGTAATGAGGGGTCAGCCAGATGTGGAGTGGATGCACACACAGCTGTAGTTGCTTTATGGTGTGACTTGTATGATGTTTGGGTGAATGTGACAACAGGTTAATGAACTGTGTGAGACTGAAGGTGAGCACATGGGGGCTTCACCTCCTAATCCATGTCTGTGTGGGTCTGTGGTGCTTTCACAGCGTGTTGCTCTGCCTCGTCGCGTGGCCAGACTGTACCCAGCATACGGGCTCTACCTGTATGGAGAGGGTCTGTACGCCCAGGAGACCCGAGCCCTTAAACTCACCGGTGCCCCTGTGCTGTTCCTGCCTGGAAATGCAGGAAGTTACAAACAAGGTAAGGGCACAACAACCACATTTTGCAAGCATGCCTATTTATTTATCTGTTTATTGCTGGTAAACACTTGTCTATATTGTTTTTATAGTGCTTGTAAGTTCCCTTATTTCTTCTTTATTTTATTTTGTCCTATTTTATTCTTATTTTTTATTCTTCTTTATTTTTTCCTTATTTCTCTCTATTTATTTCTATTGGCTTACAACCGGGACCCGAGTACTAATTTCATGCCATGTCATGTGGAAACGTGTCCTGGTATAACAAGAAAGAATCCTTGAATAAAGTTGCTCATAGATAGATTGCAGTGTTAGCATTGAATCAGAAACCACAGAGGAGCCGGGACAAAGCCAGGGAGGTGAAAGTCGTGCAGTAAGGCTACAGACAGCAAAGGCATCCAGACGCACAACAAGGAGAAGCTGATTTTAATTTACATTTTTTAAAATAATTTCATCTGTGTGAGATTTTGTAACAACTTCATACTTCCTATTGATGGCTTTCTTTCTGACTCACAAGCACACCGTCCTTTACAGTTTGGAACACAAATGTTGAGTCTTTTAAGGCCGTGAATGTTTGACCTTTGTCACACCACAGATGTTGTGTTTCCTCAGTGTGTATTGTGTACGCGGAGCTGGAATGTTTGTATGTAAAAGTATTCATCATGAAAAACTGGCACCCAGTTTCCAACCATATGATTTTGTTTCGAGGAGGCTCTTGTGTCATTTTAAGCACATCTGTAGCTTTAACAACCATTTACTAAAAGGTAGAGCTTGTGTGATATTCTATATTTGTTCTTATTGTCAGTCCACTGCACATACCTAAACGACCCATTTATTGTTCGTTTGTGTGTGTCCACAGCCAGATGTTTCTTATTCCTCTGTGCCAGAGAGCTCCATTGTTGTCCATAAACTCTAAAAAATACATCAGCGAGCCTCCGTGTTGCGCTGGGTGACATGTTCAGTCATTACTATGAACACACACACACACACTGTGGTTTATTTTGATTCAGTCCTACATACACTGTCCCACTGCCAGAAATACTCACCAGAGCACCAAATAAAGTATTAATCCGTGGCTGAAAATAACCTCCAACACACGCACGATTTTCTCCTGTTAAGTAACATGCGTTAAAAACTGCAGTGTCCAGCTGTTACAGAAAATGGCTTAACTGTTTTTAAGAGTTACATTTGTATAAAATATGTGTGTTTGATTTTTTCAGGGGTCCTCTGTTTGAGCAAATGTTAATATAAAGATAATCAGACTGTAGTAAAAGGTGTGATTGTTAGTTTGGGTCTTTTTGTCAGTTAACCTTGTAGCGATATGGATAATTTCTAACTTATAACTCAGTTCTGCTCTTAATGACACCAGAGAGGATGCTGCTCCACGGTTCTTGCTATCAGTTGTGTGTAGGAGGAGAACACCCGCGCTTCTATTCATGTGAAGACAAACACATTTTCCCGTTACACTGCGTTGTGTGTGAAGACGGTGCATGCGCTCTGCTGCTCAGCGTTTCTTTTCCTGCATTCACAACCTTCAAGCTGATGAATTTTTATTTGTATTTTTGTTTGTTTGTTTAAATGTCAGATCAGACCTGCGTGTTCAGAGGTTTTCCATATCGGAAACTGGTCCCATCTGTGTGAATTTAACGATAGCAAAGTGAGAGTTTTCTTTTTTTAGGTCAGGAAGAGCTGCCCTGAGGATCTAAAGAAAGCTCAAGACACGATGACTTTAATCAATAATTTAAATATGAAAGAATAATTTTCACGTAAGAGCTGTGCATAAATAATTATTGCAGTGTGTCGTTTGGCAGAGCAGCATAGCTGAACATATGGCACTAATTAGCACAGGAGTAGTACTGACCCCACATCTGCATGATTTCACTCAACGTTTTGCGGTTTTATGCTCTGATTTATACAAATTCACTACAACACAGCTGTTTGACACCATCTTCTGTCTTTATGAAGCTCGCTCCCTGGGCTCAGTCGCCTTGAGGAAGGCCGAAAACATGGAAGCAGGTCTCCACTTCAACGTGTTCACTGTGGACTTCAACGAGGAGCTGGTGGCCCTTTACGGCGGCAGTTTGCTCAGGCAGACACATTTCCTGCACGAGAGCATCAAAGCCATCCTGAGGCTCTACAAGGTCAGGCCTCAAATATCATCTGCTCGTCAGACGGGGTTAATTTACTCCAGATTGCTGGTGGAGTAACATTTCAGGGGGACACACATCACGTGCATATCCTATTCCATCACCTTCTACTTGTGCATGCAGGCATTCAGTTAATCCTGCTGACTTGCACATCTCACAGTTGTGAAGAAGTTGACAAAATAACAGTGGAATAAATTAACTTGCTATTAGATTACTGAATGCAGTGCAAGAATGCAATCAAAATAACCAGTAACTATTCCACTGTACACTAAATATTCACATTGTTAAGACAAACTGGTGATTTATTTATGAAGGAGCAGCCTTCAGAGGTCACAGCAACACATGCTATACATGGAGTCAAGAGAACAAGAAGTTGGAGTTCCAAACAGCAGAAAACACAAAGACATAACCAGTTTCTTGTCTAACAGCACCTGAAGACCCCCCCGAAGAGCGTAGTGCTTGTTGGTCATTCCATGGGAGGGGTGGTGGCCCGAGCGCTGTTCACGTTGCCTCGCTTCAACACTAACCTGGTCAGCCTCATCATCACCCAGGCCTCCCCTCACCAGGCTCCAGTGCTGGCCCTGGACCCATACCTGCTGGGTAGGAAAAACTCTATTACTGTGACTCATTCATAAATGGAAATATAGACAGAACTGTTTACAGTAAGGGCTGCAAGGTGGCTCGGTGGTTAGCACCGTTGCCTCGCAGTTAGAAGGGTTTGCATCCCAGTGAGGACACCCGGGATCTTTCTGCGTGGAATTTGCTGCGTGGGTCTCCAGCTTCTTCCCACACAGTCCAAAACCATGTTGAGGTTAATTGGTGATTCTAAATTGTCCGTAGGTGTGAATGTGAGTGTGCTTGGTCTGTCTCTAAGTGTAGCCCTGTGATAGACTGGTGACCTGTCCAGGGTGTCCCCTGCCTTCACCCTAAGTCAACTGGGATAGACTCCAGCCCCCCCGCAACCCTAGTGAGGATTAAGAGGTGTATAGATAATGGATGGATGTTTTGCATCGTTTCTTTCTCCTCTCGTGTGCAGATTTCTACTCAGCTGTGAGACAGAAGTGGGTGAACCAGGCAAACAAGCTCAGGAATGTCACAGTTCTGTCCGTCGGAGGTGGTTACCGTGACTACCAGGTCCGCTCTGGCCTGACGTCCCTTCCTTGTCCCCGAGGAGACCGTAATAAGCTGTCGCTGGTGGTACGGGTTGTTTGTGTTTAAGTTGCTCTTGACCATATCATCTGGCCTTCTTCGACCACATGTTTAATCTATGCCTCGTAATAGTCCCTACTTTCAGGTGTAGCATCTTCTTCATGGGGCTGTTTATTGGGAAAAGAGCTCTGTTGAGTCTATTTGATCCTGACTTCTTCATATTACATGTGTTTTATTCATTTATTTTATTTAGTTTCACCAGGAAAAGGCTGCGTTCTATGTCACACGCTGTATTTCTGCTTTAAGTATGTACGACAGCTGCCCTAACAAAGGACGTACTGTTACATGCAGTATACATACTATTGGGACATACGACTTCAACCTTTAACTCTCCAGTGCAAAATGAGCGGTTATCTGTTTGTCCATCTCGGCAACTCAACCTTGTTTATGCTGGTGTGAGACACCATGACGTATGTGCCTGAACAGAGGGTGCGAAATCCAACCGTATGTACCAGGACATCCTGGTATTTTTGAGTTTTTACATTTTCTGGCTTACTAAATAATATCATTGTATGGGTAGTGGAACACAGTCTAAGAACCTCTTTACAACAGTATCTTGTTTCAATATCTTATTTTCTTTTCCAAGGTAACTGCAGTTCCCAGGACATGGGTGTCCACTGATCATCTATCCATTGTTTGGTAAAAGGCTTTGCATTGAGTTTGGCGATACAGTTTCAGCCATATTTGAACGTTATTGAGATGGTTTGCTTTGGGTTTTAGGTGCAAAGAGCTGGTTCTTGCTACTGTGAGGGCATTTTTTGACCTCATCGATCCAGAAACCAGACAGGTCAGGAAAAAAAAAAAGCTTGTTTTTTAAAATTGGTTTTTAAATGATCTTTCTTTTCTTTTGAAAAATGTAATGTGAGGAAACATGGAGGGGTGCTTATAGAAGAAAAATGTTACCATATCAGAGATTAGTCTCGTGGCTCATACCTGGTGTATCTGTTCTCAATAGTTCACAGAAAACATGGAGAAGAAAATGATCGTGCTCAACCATCACTTCATCAGACACCCTGTCAGGATGCTGGGAGAAACTCAAGACACCTCCATCTCAATCCTCGGTCAGAGACGAACACTTTAACCTGGAGAGGCTTTAATAAACAGAGAAATCCTGAATGTAGACTTCATTAATTCCTTGTTTAGGCCACCATCCTGCCCGTGTACTTCGTCGAGCCATTTCTGTAGATGTGCTTTGTATTTTTAAATTTTTTTTTTATCTCCATTAACTCTAAGAAGCAATTTTGACTGTCTGTGTCCTGTTCTTATTTTCATTTCCATTTTCCAGATTTTCCTGAAGCATGGAGTGAAGTTAACACACTACGTCTGGCTTACAGCACTCCAAAGGTACCAGACTTTGATTTAGTACAATAAATGAACTCCTCACAACCAGTCAAAACCCATTTACTGAAGGAAACTGTAAAAGGTTTTTATCTAATACAAATAATTGCGGCCTTAAAGACTTCTGTGTAGCCATGTACAACCCAGTTACTTGACTAACAATCTAAAAGCAGAAATGTGTCTTCAACGGTGCTCTGCTCTTCACGGCAGGAAGGACAAGTCAAATACTTTCTGTTTGCTCTGTCGAGTCGCAGGAAAGCCTACAGTCATTTCTACTGTCGGAGCAACAACCTGGTGAGTTTTCAGTGCTCTTGTGATAATGCTGTAATCCCTCAGTCACTGAGCTGCAGGCGTTGCAAAGCTTCATTTTGCTTGATTGTTGTCAGACTTTTTCATGGCTACCTGTATCTTGTCAATGATTCATATAGATGCATATATCTGACTAAAGTTCGACAAATCAGATGGTAGGTCAGTTTTATTGTCAGGATAACATGTTGTCTAAGAATTAAGTGCAAAAGCTACACACTTGAGCAGAAACGAGAGTAATTGGTATGCTCTGTACTTGTAATATTATCAGGTTTTCCAAGTTAGAGATGATTTCCGTTTATTTTTGTTGTCCTGCAGGAGATGACTAGCTGGGTGTATGGCTGTGTGCAGAAGAACGGTTCTTCATGGTTAGAATCTGACTATAGTTAACCTCTTTCACCACAACCTTTAACCACAATCAGTGTTTTTATTTGTCTGCAATGTGAAAAATTCTGTGTTTTAATGTTCAGTGTGCATGCAGTGGATCTGTCCATGGGAAGTGAGCTTCTGCCACCATACAAGGTAGTTATCCCATGAAGAGACTTCGTCCAATCCGATCTGCTGCCTGTCGGTTGCTGATAACCGTCTGTTATTCCCCTCAGGTCCTCATTCTGAGTCTCAGTGACTTGTCTTCAGTTACTCATCTGGTTGTTTCGGCCTCCAACCTCAATGGCAGACAGGTACTTGGAGACTAAATGAGGACGTGTTATTTTGACATTAGCCTTCGTAGGTCATCTTTGCTTTTCTCTCTCAAAGAACAATGTATTTGATGCTCTGTGTTTGCTTTATCTGTCCGTCTCTATCTGTTATGCTTGGTCATCCTGAGGGTAGAAACAGTAAAAAGCCTCAAATGGGATTATCATATTAGTGCATGCTAGTGCACGAGTCCCACCCTTTGAAACTGTTGGCTGTCCCCGCATTTATAAACAGACCGGTAGTGAACTCCCACACCACACTGTAGAGGTCAAAGTGCTGTCCAGAGCTTTCAACCGCTGCCATGTTAACCAAAGTCTTGTATCTTTGTTGCTTGTATTTAATTACATCTCAGTACTACTGCTATTTTGCTATATTCCTCTGCTTCTCCTTCCCCCCGCTTGTGTTTGTTCTGCTCTGTCCAATGCCGTCCATGTCTTCCATACGCAGACTAGAGTGGACCTGTGTAAAGAGACGGGTGGAGGTGATGTTAAACAAGTTGGCAACAGCTCATTAGCGCCATCCAATGTATGTTATAGTGCTAGCTTTGGCTGTCATGTACTCAACCTTTCTGGTTGTAGTTGAAACATGAAGGGAGGGGGGAGGCGTTGCTGACATGCCTCTTTGTTTGGTCTGAGATGCTGATGCTCCAGTGCGATATTAACTGTTTCCTTGAGTATACATTTTATTTATTCTTTATTCCCAGGTGACTGGGTCCAATGCACGCATTTTTTTTGTTATCCACACCTGTAGCTTGTCCATGGCTCAGTGCTTATGCTTGCGTCTCAATATTTGAAACATCACAGTCATGCTGTACTCTGCACAACCCGTAGTGAATGGGTGACTCCTGGTGTGTGTAACTGACCATTCTAAGCATCTGGTGGGTACACAGAGCTGCTTGGTTTTGTTCAGCTTGCATGGTAACACAAGTTTGGCATTAGTTTAGGATAAGTGCTTCTCAATCTGAGATCATTTTAAGGACTTTTATAAGAGACGCAGTACAAACATCTATATGCATGAAGGTTAAATGATGGTAGTGGTGTCTTATTCTTCTACCACTGGAAATGCAATTCTGTCAAAATGCTGTACATAGCCTGCAGTTGACATGAAATCACTGCATTGCATTCGGTTTCGTTCAGTCAAACAGTAACTCACCATTGTAGATAACAATGTCCATGTGTGCCTGATTTTCATGAGCTTTTAGCAGCTTTCCAGCATACTTGCAGTAGATTTTGTCCACAGCTCCTACAAGGACAGCAGTGTGTACCCATCCTTGTTTCTGGTTAGTGCACTCAAGTCCACAGTGTAGATTCTTTGGGTCAATCACAGCCACCAGTAGAATCAGAGGATTCAGACTTCATGAATGACAAATGTAACCAGTAACAATCATTTTTATGTAAAAGACTGAGACCATCTAGCAAAAATGGCCATAAGAATAAACAGGCAAAGAAACCAAGCTTAAAGTTAGCCTTCATTTTGAATTATCGCTAATGCTAGTTTATCCATAGTACTTGGTTAAGGTCTGTTTGCCTCTCTGGTCTACAGTTCACAGTGGAGTGCGAGTGGCAGAGACAGGAATCTCAGACTTTATCGGTCCCGGTGCCACACGTCCTGTCCTTAGGTGAGTTGTCTTCCTGTTGACACTCATTCACAAACTTGCAAGTCAAAAGAAACTTCTCAGTAACTGTTGGTTTTCTAGGTTTGGCTGCCAGCGATGTCACAGTCAACTCCTCTGGCCTTCTTCACACCATCGAACTGCAACACTTTCACCAAGTAACTTTCATATGTACTTTTTTTTTAATGTTCTTGCCAGGATCAGCATCTCTGTTTTGCAATGTCACTAAATGTTAAACACCTCTTTGTGTCTAGGTCTACCAGGCTTTCAGAATTAATGTTGCCAGCCAGTGCAAAGTAAATAAAGGTAAGACTGTCTTTTGATGCATACACACAGGAGCACATGCTGACATGTGATAATAATAAATATTGGTGTCTGTCTGCAGATAGATTGCCAAATGTGTACAGGATAAAAGTGCCGTGGTTTCGAGAGGACTCTTTAACTACAGTCAGGTGAGTTTTAAAAGTGTTTGTCTCTAAGCTGCTGCCACATTTACACGTCATATTTACCTGTTCTGACATAACTTGATGTGATCTATCTGCCAGTGTGCCGTCAGTGACAGAAATCTCAGGGATGCTACATACAAGTCGTCCAGACAATACCTCAGGTGTCCTCCTGCAGCTCCACACTGCTCCCAACTGCCAGTATAAGGTACAACTCCTTAGCTACTGAATTAAGTCCTGCCTCCTCCATCCTGAGGAAGTTTTTGTGACCAACATTTTTTTTAATCATCATTTTAACATTTTAACTTAATGATTTATCCTGTGATTCAGGTGTCGATTAGAGCTTCATTACCCAAGGTTCTGGGGCAGGTATGACGGCAAACAAACAAGATCTTTTAAACCATTGCTGCTCAAACACTTTAAAATATCTTTAAACAAAAATACCAACTTTACATACATTTATTGTTCTTCATGAGCAGTGCTTCAGATGGAGAAAGCCCTGGTCTAATCAGCTCTTTCCTGTCTGGCAGATTCTGAGGTTCTGTGGTCCCATGGTGCCAGTGTACACCGCTGTTACCCTCCTCCTGGCCTGTGGGGGGCAGCTGTCCTCCATCTGGAAATCGAGAAGAGCTGCAGCCATGAGCCTGGTGGTAGCCAAAGGCCTGCAGCCTCACAAAGTCAACATACCTGTATATATTCTGCACATCTTCCTGAGGTACGATTTTGGGAGCTCATTGTTGAAAAATGGAAACAGAACTTTGACATCAATTGCAACCCTTTTCAGCACCTTCCTATCACATCACATCGTCCTCTTACTTTAATTGGAATGTCATAGAAAGATTGCCAGATGTTCTCAAAACACACAGAATTATTTTCCCTTGTTCCTCCTCAGCTGTAGCTGTTTTCACGAGGTGCGGTCCTTTCTTTACCTCCCACCGATGGATACACTCACCCCAACTTTCCCTGATGGGACATTTCATGAAGGAGTCCCACCAGCTGAAGAATGGCCCCACCTTCTTTCCCCTCTGCTCTACATCTTGGGGGCAGCCGTGGCATACTGGGGCAGCACGCTGCTCCGTCTCATCATACGACTGATCTCATTAATATTAGCTCCACTGCACAGGTAGACCCAAACATTTATTTATAGACGTGTGTAATTTCAAAATGTAAACGGTTGGCCTTTTGGCATTCTTGATCACTCACACTTGTTTTCATTTTATTTGCGTCTGCAGACCGTCTGTGTCGAGGGACTGTGGCACCTTGAGACTACGAACCCAGATCCTCATCACTGGGGGTCTGACTGTTATGGGCGCGACATCCTGTGGGGCGTTGTCAATCTTTGTCTCCTTTCTGTTCCACCTTTATAGGGTAAACCTTGTTGGAATACAGTTACTTTGCATCAACAATTAAACCAGTTTTCATGCCTTATATTGAATCTGTAACCCTAGCTGATCTCAGCTTCTCAGCAGGTATTGAATGTAATGGAGGCGTTTGTTTCACAGTTAGACTGTACAAACTAAAAATGTGCTGACCCTCTCTGTTTTAAAGTATAGGCTAAGTTGCAGTGTTACACTATTCGCTCATCAACATGTTGCCAGCAGCCAGTCTCACACTGTTGTGCTGCCTATTCTTGTTGCTCTTAGGTACTAAGGCTGCAGATGACAGAAAGGTCCTTAAGTCACATGCTGAATCTGGTGAGATACTCAGGTTTACCTATATCACTTTAACACGACTAGTATCTGGGGGTCAATGAACACTCAAAATTAATCCACTGCTCCACAAACTCCAGGCACCCCGGAAGCACAAAGAGACGGAAAATGGCACAATCGATACTGAATCCTTGAGAAAGACTAAAGAATGTAGCGGCGCCCCCCTTCTGTCTGAGTGCGCTCTGCAGGAGGTGAGGGAGGACCTTCAGCTCCACCTCTGCCTATCGGCGCTCTTCACGCTACCTGTCATGCTCAGCGCACCCTCGCTTATCCACTGGATCCGCAACCTGAGGTACCGTGTTCTCTTATGAGGCGAACAGAGCAAACAGCTGCTCTGCTGAGGTGTCTCTGCCTGTCTTTTGTCAAGTACACTTATTTTTCTTTATGCAGAAAAATGCTGATTGCACTATATATTTACTTTTAAACGCTAAAGCAGAATGACCAAAACAACCTGAAATTAAGTACCTGATTTGTTAAAACCACTGATACAAATCAAGTCGATTGCAAGTTCCAGTTACCTGAAGTGTTCCTGTCATCCCACAGCTGCAGGCTTAGCTTGTAACATGATGTGATTCTAAAGTATATACTGAAGAGGCCAACAGATGAAATTGTTGTTTTTATATAGAAAGCCTTTGTCTTCTGGCTCATCAAGCAGAAAAAATATTGTATGGCTTAGCAAGCTGTAACTTAGTTTTATATTAACTTTGACAAAATGCACACAAAAAGACATTTACACCTCCAGCTAAGTAGTATATGAAGTTGAAATAATACTGTCTGTTTTCCCTCCCTGCTGTTCCAGATACATGTTACATTAAATGTGCTAAAATTAGCTTATTTCAGTTT
The DNA here is from genome assembly GCF_000690725.1 of Stegastes partitus. Lineage (NCBI taxonomy): Eukaryota > Metazoa > Chordata > Actinopteri > Pomacentridae > Stegastes > Stegastes partitus. The sequence continues at coordinate 103,112 of NW_007579234.1, forward strand.
ACAAAGTGTCACATTCTATGCCTGCATCTCTTAAGGGTCATTCCACCTCAAACCATCATCGTTTCTAGAACAATTTCTTTTTGACCGTCTTTTATTTGCATGTTTTTGCATCATAAATGTTATAATAATTATTTAAAGATATTTGTAAAAATTTTAGCTTGAAACATCAAATACTTTCTGAGGTAATAAAAAAAAACACAAAACTCACCTTTGACCTACTTGTGGCATGTTTTTCTTTCGGGCATTGCCATTTGAAGCTCAAAAAAGATAAAAGCCCGAAAAGTAGACCAATCACTCTGAATACGGGTAAAATGACCAAAGACAAATTAAGCAAAGCAACGGACCTAATGTACCCACCAGTTCCTTAGAAAGTGAATAGAGTGAAGTTATAGAAAATGGATTCTCTTGGTTTGAATTCCATTTGATTATAAACTTGTAAGACCAGAACCAGAAGCTGTAAGAAAAGGAAAATAAAAGAAAAAACAGAACAACAGATCAAGAAAATATGAAAGAACAAAATAACACCATTTTTCAGACCAATGACCAAATATTAAAAAGCAAAAAGCACACTATACTTTGTATTAAGAAGAAATACAACACCAAGCGCCACACGATCAACGATCAGGGTTATGGGTAATGAAACATTAAACATTGGACGATGAAGAATAGTGACCATATTGGATAAATATTAAAGAACCCAAAACAAGAACAAAAGGAAAAATAAAAAAGAAAAGGCCAAAATTGTCTATGTAAAAATAAATTATCTTGGAAAGCACTTAGTAATTAAAGCTACAATGTCACAGATGCCATTCTAAGTATCCATAGTTTATCATTTTCAAAGTTTCAAGCAAATCAAGGATGGTGAGCAGAAAGGCCCCTGATGGTTTAAGATGGAATGACCCTTAATGCATCTTCAATGTTTGATGAATACAGCTGCTGAATCTCTACCGGCTCCTGCGCTGCAGCTGTGTAGCTAATCTTGAACTCTGATTTGTTTCTGGAGTCGAGCTGAAAACAGGACTTTCCCTGTTATCAGTTATTGCGCGAGTTCCTAGTTTACCTAAACTCAGTCTTAAAAATACCCTCAATAAAACCCAATTCCCTGTATTGAGGACGATTTATCTGTATCATTTATGAAACATATGCTAAAATGAGGTGGTGTATTTGGAAACTGTTGTTGTAGTTTAACCCGTGTGGTGCTCCTGTGCAGGTACTCCGCCCAGTTGGATCCTGATCCTTGTTGGCCACACATTGTGCCTCTAATTATTGTCTACATGCTGCTCATTAACTGCAACACTTTAAAACTCAGCAACAGGTATGAACGGTCTCACACACACACACACACACACACACACACACACACACACTCCCTATGAGCGTTGCTGTCCTAACAGGTATCCAACCGTTTCCTAATCCTTTGCAGTAAACTCCTGCCTCTGGCCTCCTGCCTCCCTCTCCCCTTGGCCATCACCATGGTGACCTTCTCTCCGCTTCACCTCTACAGAGTGTCCTACTTCTTGTTGGCAGCACTCGTCCCTCTGGCCTCGTGTTGTCTTCTCTGACGGTATCTGGCTGGTCTCAGTCTCCATCTCCACCATAACATGCCTCTCTCTAATCCACAGCATGACTCAGCGAAGCCGGTTGAGACAGATTTGTACGGAGAAGACTTTCTGTATGGAGCTGCCATGGAGCAGAGCCATAGACATACATAGCCTGGGAAACTGCCTGCTCTATGTTAGCGCTAAAAGCTCCACGGCAATTACACTTGGTTTTAAAAGGAGACGATGTAATGGCCTTGGAACATTTGGTGCGAATATGGCTCCGTTAGATTGACCCGAAACCATGTTTGCCTTACTCTGTATATCTATAGCTCTGCCTTCAGGGAGCAAGAACTCAAAAAAAAAAAAAAAACCCAGTGAAGCTACTGATATTAGAGATTTTCAACAGGGTGTTACTGTTAACATGTGCTAATTTTATTTTTTTTGATTTTCTTGTTCCTCGTGTCAACAGTGGCATTGTTCGCTGCGGTCACAATGCTGTAAACTCCTACACTGCCTACTGCTTAGCAATGACTTAGAGCTGTACCCGTTACTTGTTGTCTGATGTAGCACCGCCACCGAACCAACGGCAGTGTCATGCATTCATTCCATAGGAAAAAATCCAAAGCAATCATGTTTACATTCTCCTTGTTTTTTTTTTTTCAACACACAGCTGCTGCAAAAAGAAGGGTTGCACTAGAAAAGGCTTATGTTCAACCTCTAGAATCTCTCCCAGTAGACAGACGAGGGATGTTCCATGATCTCTGCAGGTGTAGCTAAACAGCTTCATTAGCGTCGTCAAACTTGAGAGCGGTATTTATTTTACGAAAAACGTGCGTCTTGTACCGGATACTCGCGATGTGAGGTCACTCGTGCATTCATTCACTTACTATTGGCAACAGTGACTGTTAACGGCCTCGGGGCTTGTTTTAAAATAAGCATCTAAAAGTCTTGTGGACAGAAATAATAGCCACACATTTCCCTGTTGTATAGAGATGAGCCAAGCGCTTAAAAGCAGGAAAGCAGCTGGGAATTTGAGAAGTAGTCCAACTCAGCCCCCCCATGTTTACCTGTTCTCTCTCACCGTGCTCATTCCAACATCAACCATGCCTTACTTCCTGATTCAGAACACAGTTTCTTTTGTTTGGTTTTTTTGTTTAAATCAGAAATATTATTCTCACCCGTCAGTTCAGATGAAACTCTGAACTCCCTGGTCAGAGCATAATGTCACCTCATTCCTTACAAGTATTTAGTTTAACTGACTGTAGCATAACTTTGGTTTGAACAAAACAGCAGCTGACTGACCAGTATATATGATTTTTTTTTCCTCCTTTAAATAAAATGCATACAGATTGTTGCTATTGAAATCAACTTTACATCAGAAATGTTATAATTTGTCACTTACACATCTCCAGATATAAATGTATGAAGTAGCTCTTCTGTTGATCAGCGTCATGAAGTCCTGACTGTGCTGAACTCCAGTTATGATAAAACAGCGCTGCATGAAAAAGTTCAACAGGAAGCGAGTCCTTAATAGTAACGTTTGATCCAAAAACCTCCATGTCACAAACCCAGTCTGTGTTTATGTGCCAGAGCGGATGCAGTGCAGAAGGGTTGACTGGTTAAATGCAATTACACAAACACTTCATGAGGTGATCGTGAGATAAAAAGTGCTAAACAGACAAAATTAGCATCAAGGGAGGAAACAAATGCTTAATATTCATTGATTTTTTTTTCATTGTGGACACACAGACGCATAGTTTAACCATACAGTTGAGTTTATGTGGTTGTTTATGTGCAGCAGGGGGTAATAAGATGTCTTTGGCATTCAAACAGGAATTTCAAGCTTGTTTTTTTTTTGTATGGTGGTGCAGTATTTAGGTTATTGAGGGGGACTTGTCTCGTGTCTCTGAACTGTGTGTTGACGTTTGGTTATTTGTCGTATGAATATTTCTGACCACAGAGTCCACAAACTTTTGAAATTGATAAAACTATTGTGAACTAAAGTCAACCACACATGGACTAGCAAAAATAAAAAATAAAAAATCTTGCGACCATTTGAATGTTAATTCTGCATATAAAAGTACATGTGGGTTTCTTATGGTTTCTGTTTCGAATATTTTAAGAGCCATTTTTTTTCAGATGTGCTGTTTGTGGCACCGAGTGTTTAAACCCCCGTCATTTTCAAAAACGATTTGGTGCTGCAGGTTTTAGCAAATGTTGCCAAAAGTGAATAGAGCATCGGTTGGGGACTACTTTCATGGCAGGCTTGAACACATTTGGTGTCCTAGCAGCTGGAGGGTGTATGTACTGAAGAACGGTGTCATCCAGCAGTGTGTTCAGGACAACAATCAAGCTGTTTGGCACAGAGGAATACGATATATCAGCCTTTGAATACACGATACTTCTTAATGGTGTACACTCATCAATATAAAACCTCACCGGACGTATCCTTCAATTTAAGGTGTTGCTTGATCTGATGAAGATTTTTGAAGTGGATAAAACCAGAGAAGGGGAATTCTTTTGCCACAACTGTGATTGAAAACGTTTTCTGTGTGCTGGTGTGTAGTCATGGCATTCATGTAGGCCTGACATTCTGTTAATGTTTGAGTTCAGTTTTTGTTACCAGTTACTTTCAGTTGCACTCAGAGTGATTCGTAACTGTAACTAACATGATTTATCTGTGCTGTCTCAAGAGTCACCTACACTGATTAGATTCCAAACGTTGTGATGATGCAGAAACACCAGCTTTTGGTGTCGCTCGTTAAGTGCAGTTTTCTTTTCTTTCATTGTATGCCTTTTTTTATGTTGACGACTGTGTCTTATACTGCTGTTGCTTTTGTCCCGTGTCCCTCTGTCGTTGCTCTCGCCTCCCCCTTCCCCTCCTGTCGGCGAAGCAGCTGCCGTGCCTTTCTGCTTTCTCCTGTATGTAGCACATCATTCAGACCTGCCAAACCCATTCAGCGCTCGGCCGAGCCACAAAGGCCTACAGTGAATGTAACTTCACTGGTTCTGCGCGAGTGAGTCGACTCGCTGAATTCCTCAACATGTCAGTAAGACTTTCTAACAACTAGATACTAAAGATAAGCTCATTAGGGACCAATCACGCTCGCCCCTCAGGCGAGCACACAGTCATAAGCGAACATGCTCTGCAAAGGCACCGCCGTTGTTCCCAATGTGAATGTACTTGCACTGAATGTCTCGACGTGTGTTTGAATTTGTACAATTACTAGTGGTGGAAGTGATCAGCTTTTCCGTGCACTCGTCCGTTTTGGTGCAGTTTTAGTGCTTTTGAGACGCACATCGTCTGCCTCGTCGTGATTTGGTGGCATACGCTACTTTGTAGAGCAAATCAGTAGAGATGAGAGTTCTGTTTTCTATAAATATACTTGTAATTTGTATCGGTGTTCACTGTGATCATGTCCTTCCAAATGTTCACTCAAGGGTTTTCTTTGTTCACGGTGAAAAATCCACACTTAAGAAGAAGGAGTCGCGATGTTTAATTTCCGATTTGTTTGTCTGGAATATTTAGCACTTAACATGATTTGACATCTTGTGTGTTTTGTGCCATATCTTTAAAAAAATAAATGTACTAACAGTCCTTTGATATGTTCAGTTAGGTTGAAAACTTAGATTTAAAAAAAAAAAATCAGGGAATCAAATTTAATAAAAAAGAAATTTTAAATACTAGTTTTAAAAAATCGGTTGTTTCTCTGTTGTTGTGCAGCTGTGGAAAAAAAAAGTCTCATATCTGTTCATTTGTGCAACACTTGGCACCACAGTTCCAATTCAGATGAAGAGATGTTTACAGGGAAGAAGCCAGTGACCACATTATTTGTCCAAATTACTCCCTATTAAGATGCCTCCATTTAAATTCATTTCAGTCTTCTAATTAACTGACAACTAAATTACACATTTCAGCATCCCAAAGTCATCTTTACTTTTGAGGGGGGAGAAAAAAACATGACTTGGACACTCAAGAATCAGTTTAATGAGATCCTGAATGCCAGTCAGTAAATGGAGTTTTGCGCTGAAATCTTTCTTTTTTTAGGAGCTTCGTTCCAAAACTATTTTGCATTTGAATCAAAGCACACTAAGAAAAAAAAAAACAAGGCATCATCTCCTACACTGCACGAAAATAGATCCCTGTAAACATCCATTTGAAGCTTGCTGTGCAGCTGCCAAAAACTTCTGCTGCTTTTACCAAAAAACAAAACGTAGAGGCTCCCAGTTCAAGATTTTGCACTGCCAAACCAATTTCCTTTTTGGAATCAAGCACTCTCATTAATGCAGTCTTTTATTTATTTTCCTGTTAGTTCTTACTGTTAAATGGCAACTAACATGAAACTCAACAAAACTAAAGTTGGTTATTTCTGTTGTTTGTTTTATCTTTGAGACACCTCGTTGTTTGTATTCATCATTTTCAATATCGAGTAATGAAGAAGTCCCATTCAACCGTGTTCATCTGGTAACATGGAAGCAAAAATTAGAATAAATGTTAGACCTGTCTATAAGTGCTTTAAAGTGGTAGTTTCCCTTCTCTTGCTTCTGCCTCGAGGGATCTTGAAACCCGTAACCTCCTGCTAGCTGGTCCTTGTCGTACAGAACTAGTTAGTCCTCTGACACTTGCTGACATGCCGGGCGGTTGGATGAGGGACGTGACCGTGTACCACATCTCGTTTGTTTCAGTCACATGTTCAGGCGAGGCTGTAGTGTGGAAGAGTATTTAATCCTCAGGTTTTCTGCGTTGTGTCAAAATCGGTTGCTTTGATGTTTTTATATTTCTCACATTTTTATCTGATGTCATTGTAAATGGGCAATTTTTGGCACCATTGTTGTTTCAATAAAACTATGAAAATAACTGGAGGGGTTTTTTGTTCAGTTATTATAAAATGTCATGGGTAATATAAATCGATTTAAACTACAATGTTCATGTACAGACTGAACATCCAGCTGTAGCTCAATGTGAATTTTATCACTTTAACAGTTATATATCAAGCACAAGATAAAGATAAATGTGTGTATATATACTACATCATATAAATGTTGTATCACTTGACAAATTACAAATCCAGCTTAAATTCAGCCTTCTGCTGCGATCAGGATAATTCTGATAGTTTGGATCACCTCAATCCTGCTAGAAAGTTTTCAACACACAGACAATGTTTGATCTGCATCAAAACCAAGACTGGATTTTCTAATCTAATCCAACTTCAGAACACTTGAACAATTTATTTTCAAGATCAATCCAATCTCATGGCCAAAATCTAGTGACATTAGAGAATGCATGGAGTGTTGGTTGAGGCTGGAGGAGATGATGGAACGGTGATGGTGGAGGAAGAAAGGGTGAGGACAAGAGGAGGGGAAGATGGGGTAGACTTGTTCAGAAGAACCAGCCCCTTCTCTTCCTCGTTTTCTCCTCTTTTTCATTTTGTTCCTTCTCTTTCTGCTCTCGTTTTTCTTTCTCTTTCTTCTCTTTCATTTTCTTTTCTTTCAGTTCTTTGATCTCTTGTCTCTCCTCCTCTGTCAGTCTCGTGAAAAGTCTCCATCTTGAGTTCTTGACCAGGAGATCTTGGAGCTCCTGGTTGTCCAGCTCCAGGACTGTCTCCTCCTCCTCCTCCACCACCAGATGTTTTATCTCCAGCTCCACCTTTTGCTCTTGGAGGTGTGCGTTGTTTGCTTCCAGGAGGTTGTTCTTCTCCTGGAGCTCTTTGTTCTTTTTCTCCATTTGTCGGGTTTCCTCACGGAGGGCCAACAGCTTTCTCCTCTTCTGCCTTCTCCTTGCTGGACTGCAGGCGAGTCTGCGAGTTTGCCAGTATTGACTTTCTTAACCAGCTCTGTCTTTTCCTCTTGGAGGTCTTTCACCTGCTGCTCCAGGACTTCAATTTTGTCTTTTAGTTTGAAGTTAATGTCCTGGTACACAAACATGTTCTGTGCGGCATCAGAAGTACATGTACATGTTTCCCACTATAATTATTTGACACCTTTACTAACTTTACTTATTGAGATTGTTAAATACAAAACATGTGATGCATAAACTTCAGATATTTCATGCTTCTCGCTACTCCTATGTGAAGATTTAATGCAGTTTCCTTTTAATTATTTCAATGTATATCTCATCATTTTAGGTTTAAACAATGTGAACGTGCAGCTTTGAAATACTTGGGACAGCTGTGTGTGTTCAGTTACAGACATGCCTCTCACATGATGACAGATGATTTTAAAAATGACTGAACTATATCAGAGGGTGTAGCAGTAAGATGCAGTACTAAGCTTGAGGCACTAGAGGGTGATATTTCTCTGCAGTGTGAAAGCTGAATCCAACAGACTGCAGTTACTTTAAATTTTGTTCAGGTGAAGATGAAGGATGCTCTTCAGTTTGCAGGAGATAAACATCTGAAAGCTATGCTCTCAAGTTCTCTTAAGAGCAGCCATATTTCTGCTATCTTTGTTTTTCACAACCTGATAAAATACTAGCATGACTGATTTATCTTTATTCATTGTTTTTTTCCTAAATGTTTAAAAAATGATTTGCCGGTGTTTGTTGGGAAGGAACTGTAACACGTGGAGTGAACCCGTCTGCAGATGAAGAAACAACCACCACACTGCCCTGGAAGAGAAACGAGAAGGTGAGTGGAACGGTGGATAGATGATGGAGGGATGGTGAATGATTTGGGATGCAGCTGGGATGATGGGAGGATCGAGGGAAGAAGATGTAGGGGGAGATGACGGCGGTTAGCAGCTAAAGTGGTGAAAGTTGAGTTGAGACAAAAGACAGAAAGGACATTAATCCTCTCTTTTTTTTCACCTCCTTCCTCTTTTCTCCTTCGTCTCACTTTCCTCATTTGTCAACCTTGCATACACATAAAGACAAGAGTTTTTCCAACTGGTCCTCCAACCTCAGCCGCCATGTTGGTCTCTTGTCTCCTGCACTCTAAATGTGACCCACAGCAGCAGAGAACAGCACACATATTTTAACCTGTTTTTCATTAAGGTTTAGATACAAAACACTTTGATTTAGGCAAAAATCTGGTTTTGGAATAAAATAGAGGACTTTTGCTGTCATGGAATAAAAACATACGTGAGGTTTTGGGACTCTCACGGTTTAAAACATTCAGCAGTTTAAAACAAAAAATGACTACACCACTGGCCCTCTTCTCTTTTAGTCCCCACATAACTACTACAGCCACTAGCAGGCGCTGTCGCAATAAAATACAACTATTTGTTGTTGCACAAGGGACCTAAGCCGTCTTTTTAATGTCTCGATTTATCATCTTTTTGCTTATATATACAGTTAAATGTTCAAACCAATAACCTGTCTTTATTCTGTCTGAACCTCAAACCAAATTGGGCAGAATAAAGTGACATCATCATCCAGTACAATATTTGATGCTGTACTTCTACCACTGCAGTAACAATGGTAGCTGTGAAACTGTATTGTACAGGTGTTGGTACACAACAAATGAATGAAGGAAATAATATTTTTTCTTTAGTTTCTTAATATAAACCAGATAAAAAGTGAAACATTGTAACATGAATCAGACAGACTGGTTTACTTGTAGATGTCAGGGAACAAGACGTAAGCTTTAGGGAATGACAGGGTGTGAGATATTTGCTAATTTATGACTGTAGGAGGTCGTACGCTGGGTTCCAGGTTGTGTGCTGAACACTATGGGTCAGGCACAATGAAAATCTATGTAGGTTGTTAATGTCCATCTCGTGATCTTGTTTATGAGTGATGGGAAAACAAAGCGTGAGATGAACAGACGGATTGGTGCCGCATCAGCAGTCATGTGGGCATTGTGCTGGACTGTCATGGTGAAGAAGAAACTGAGCTGGAAGGCGAAGCTCTCGGTTTACCAGTCTGTCTTAGCTCCAACCCTCAGCTTTGGTCGTGAACTCTGGGTAGCGACCAAAAGAATGAAATAGTGGATGTAGGTGGCAAGAATGAGTTTCCTCCATAGGGTGGCAGGGCTCAGCCTTAGAGATAGGGTGAGGAGCTTGGACATCCAGAGGGAGCTCAGAGTAGAGGTGCTGCTTCTTTGCATCTAAAGGAACGAGTTGAGGTGATTCGTCAGGAGGCCTCCTGGGCAACTTCTTTTGGAGGTTTTCTGGGCACATCCAACTGGGAGGGGACCGCAAGGAAGAACCAGAACTCTCTGGAAGGATCATACATCTCCTCTGGCCTGGGAACACCTCTGGAACATCCAGGATAAACTGGACAAAGTTTCTGGGGAGAGGGGCGTCTTTTCCACCATGTTCTAATTTTTTAAGATGTATATTCTCCTTAATCCTGCACCTCCTCAGACAGCTCCTCCTCCTCCTATCAACAAGGTGGAGGGGCAGTCTGGGAATTTACAGAACATAAACCGTGCTTATTTTCTGACTTTTGTGTATCAGTTCTGTTCTTACAGTGCACATAAACATTGGTAGGCTCTTTAGGGTGTCTGTTCTAGTACCACAGGGTGCTATATTACCGTTACTGCAGGCCACAGGCGGAAAGTTTGGACGATGAGATAATAAAAATATGCTGTGATTTAATTTAAAACCTAACATAGTTCTCAACACTGAAGGGCTACACACAACAGCAAAAAGACAGTTGAAGAAAGTTGTTTTGTGAGCAAACGGATGCCTCAGAACATAATGCCAGCTGCTACATACGTCTCAACTCTGTGGTGGACTTATGACCTCTTACAGTAGTTGTGCTCATGTGTGTCCATAATCTGCAGACGAAACTCTTCCAACATGTAGCACTCATTCATATATGTCATACATTAGGTCTCGTTTGTATTCAGCGAACATCAAGGCCCCTCAAGATGCACTGCAGCAGTGGTGGAAAGAACTAAGTTTATTTAAGTACTGTATATGAATACAAATACTTTATTGAGTGTTTCTAGTTCATACTACTTTATACTTTAGGTCCACTACATTAATCCGACATTAATTTTACTCAAAGGTGAAGATTTGACACAGTAGATACTATAACAAACTTTTTAAAATTCAACACATAGTTAAACCTTGAGCCAGTTGTTTTCGACCTTCTGACATCTTACAGTGTGTAGCAGTGATCACAGTTTTTATAATCTATGAGTTTTCAGCTCTACTCATGGTGTCCTACGAAACTGCTCACATGATTTCGTCATTTTCAGATGTTCC